>NC_057797.1:729711334-729845675 GCF_018294505.1 Triticum aestivum
TCAGGACGAATGAGAAGATGTCAGCGGCAAAATACAGGGACCAGGGACTCACTACGGGTGCCGGGTTCGCTTGGCTATGCGGAGGCTTGCCGAACTCCCAGTCATCCCACAGCCCGGCTTTGGAAATGTCGTTGACCCGGCGCGCGACCTGGTCCGCCCCCAGGCGCAAGTTCAACATGCAGTCGGGTCCTGGAGTCCGGTCATCTGACCGATGAGGTGGCTGCGCTGCTGCTGCGGCAGCATCCGGCGCTTGATGAACGCGATGATGAGGTCGGTGCCGGTGAGCCCCTCCCGCTCCTTCATCTTTGACACCCGCTGGCACAGGTTGAGCACCTCATGCGCCGGGTGTTTGGGGTAGTAACCCCAATTCTGCTTCCCTCGCGGTGGCGCATCAACATAGGGCGGTAGGTTGATGCGGTCTGCGCCGAGGTTGTGGACATAGAAGAAAGAATTCTGCCACTTCTTGGCAGAATCCTCTAGCGGCATCTTGGGGCAGTCAGGGCCCGATCGCTTGGAGATGACGGCGGCCCCGCAGTCGGACATCTCCCCGGCCCTCGGCCCCTGCTGCTTCAAGGAAAAGAAGCGCATCCAGAGATCGATCAAAGGTAGACCCCCAGGTACCCCTCGCAGAGGGTGACGAAGCCCGAAAGCTGCACAATGGCGCCCGCGCCAAGATGGTGGGGCTGGAGCCCAAAGAACTCCAGGAAGCTGCGAAAGAAGGTGCTCGCGGGAAGGCCGAACCCGTGCTTGAAGTGCGGGTAGAAGACCATGCGCTCCGTGCCCTTGGTCCGCGGCTCCCGCTCGCCCTGCGGCACGCACACTGCGACCTCCGTCTCCCCCAGCAAGCGCTTGCTCGTGCGGAGATAGGCGATGTCGTCCAGGGTGACGGTCGAGCCCATCCACGAGCCCGATGGAAATGCCATCGACAAAGACGAAGAGGAAGCAAGAAGAAGAACGGCGATGAAGCTCTGCTTGAAGCGGCGGGCATTGCATCGCGCAGCATTCGCAAGAAGCAGAGAGTGGATGAAGAGGCAGGGGGCGCGAGCGAGAATGATTTCCGCCGCTCCCCTCCCCCCAATTTATAACCCATGATTTGAACATGGGGAAGTGGGATCGTCTGCGCTCGCCCCTCCCACATTCCCACAATAACTGCGCACGTACGCACATAATAACTGCCTAGAGAATGGCAACCGACTTGCGGACGCCGCAATAAATCCGTGCGCGCGGGCCGAGGGCGCGCGGCGGCGGGCCTCAGCGCGTTCGCCCCGCCCTGTCGCGCGCGTGGCCTGCCAGGCCCCTCCGGCTTCCAAGCACCACGTGGTGCCCCCGCGAAGCCCAAAAAATTGCCTCAAAGATTCAACGGGCTCTTTGGTTTCACGCCCCTGTCGGGGTGTCGCGATCCGGCTTTCGGAAGCCGGCACATAGTGGGTGTTGCCAGACCCGACGACCGCAAATTTCGCCTTCTCAGGGGGGAAACTACAAAGGCCCACCCACCCGAAGATGGCGGACCTTCACAGCCTCGGGGACTACTGTCGGGGGGATGAACCCCAGGCGGGCCGCGGAACCCGGATCCTTTTTCAAAAACAATGGGGCTAGGAATGCCCCTCAGGCCGGCTCACACCTGGCCGGGTTGCTCGACCCGGCCAAGCCCCTCGACCCGGCCAAATTCCTCAACCCGCCCACGACGGCCGGCACAAGGCAGCCAAACCCGGCGCACCAAGACTTATCCAACAAGCCAGCTCCCCTTTGGCGTGTTCCCCAATTCGGCCACAGGTCAGCTTCCATCCCATCATGGCCGTACGATGGGACGAGTCTTCATTCAGAGATGAGCAAGGCAACAACGCCCCTCCCATGCCTCTGGTCAGCCGGGGCGTGGCAACAGTGCCCCACCTACCCGCTGACCAGGGTTGGCGTGGCTACAGTACCCCGTCGTCACTGTTGACACCAGCAAGCGGCGACCTGACAGAGCGCCACTGTAGCGGACTCAACCCGGCCACTCCCTGACGATTGACAAGACGGTGAACAGTGCCCCTAGGCCCGCGGGTCCTGCGCCCGGAGAACCCGACGAGCCCTAACACCCGGCGGGTCCCAGCACCGGCTTCCCGGACGATGACAACCCGGCCTCACGGCCTTGTAACATTATCATTGTACCCCTGGGGGGTTGGCCTATAAAATCCCCCAGGAGCCCTCATGCATAGGGGCAATCGACTCACTTACGCACACACTCAAGCAAGCAACACCAGGTCAGTTAGACTAGCCACACACTGGGAGAGGAGCAGCCTAAGCCATGGCATGCCTCCTTCTTCCTCCTCAATACAGCTCTATGAGCAACTCTGTACTATTACATATAAACTACACTCGACAGGACTAGGTGTATTATCTCTCCGGAGATCCCCGAACCTGGGTATGTCTTGCGTCCCGCGCTCACTCATGCGGACCTCGCCTCTGGAGCCCACCAGTGCCCTCGAGCCTCCTCCTCTCTTTAGCCATCCCTTGGCATATGTCGTGCCCCCACCACGACAACAACAAAGCTTTCTAACTAGAATCTAGGATTGAAAAATTAGATTTTTTATCAAACATAAATACAAAAAAATAGTTTTTTATTAAAAATCTTATTTTTAGTATTTATGTTGAACAAAAATTCTGAAAGATTTATCCGAGATTCTAGTTAGAATGCTTTGCCGCACTGCAAAGGTTTGAACTTCAAGTTAGTTGTGTCGCACAGATCGTAAAGCGGCATTCGACTGTCAGGATAGCAGGGCCGGGGTGCAGGTGCTCAAAAAATCTGTGTCCTCGACGAGGGCACCCGGACACAGCTTCTCGGCGAACTCCCTCTAGAGCGCGGCCAACCTGCGGCCACGGGAGCCATGGTTGGTTAGAGGGCGCGGTGTCTTCGACGCCGCCGGACAGGAGCGGCGCCGCGACGTGCGCACCCGAACACACCCAATGCAGGCTTGGCCCTCAGCCTGGGTCAGGTCTGATGCACATGTTGAAGACGATGTGCATCCTGTGCGCACTCATGCTCAGCACTAACACGTCCCACGGGACCGGTGTGGCATAACGGAGGGAGAGACTTAAGGCCGTTGCGCCCACCCGCCACGTAGCTGGGCCGGACATCGAGGGGACGGTCATCGGCGTCCACAGGTGTCGGAAGCAACAACAGGATGTTGTGGAGCACTTGTGCCATGCATATCCTTTGCAACCTCCGCACAATCGGGGTGCTGCTTCTTGCTGCCCATCGCCACCGCTGGTACCAGGACCGCCTGCTGATAGCTGGGAGGCAGGGCGGCACCAAGAGGGTGGGTTGGCGTGGCTTGGCTCCAGCCAGTGCGTGGGGAGGACTCATGCCGACCATGGGGTTGAGTAGTTTTTTATGGAGGGAGGATTTTTTGCAAAAAGACCCTTCTAATGTCATCTATCACGAACCATTACGCCACTTCAGCAAATGCGGGACCAGGCTATCATAATCATCATCAAAATGGTCAAAGCTGCCAACTAGTGTTTTTTGCAACAAAAAAAGGCTCAAAAAATTTGTTGGGGGGGGCCTTTTGGCACAAACCCGTAGGATTTTGCTTTCTTCAAACCTAGTCTTCGTTGTTGATGTTTTCAGCAATTCATTCCAACTGTGCTAACTTGGCAAAAGGAGGTTTAAAGACATGTTGGCATGGGAAAAGAGTTTTTTGTCTGTTTGTGTTGATAGCTGCTTCAGGTAAGGAAAGAAATCGCTCCTTCCTTCTCTTCTCTTCTTCATCGCCACATAAGGATGGCAATGGGTAGGGTATGGGGCGGGTAGAGCAATACCATACCCATACCCGTATAATCAATGGGTACAAAATTCTACCCATACCCGTACCCATGGGTATGAACCTTTATCCATACCCATACCCGATGGGTAGTCATACCCATTGGGTACCCAATGGGTAGATCAAATAATACACAAGTTATTCGCAATTTTACATTCATCTATAGCACATTTGACAAAAAATATTGATCTCAACTCAATAACAGTTAGATGAGTACATGATAATTATCTTAATTCAAATTGACAATTGGTGACAACTTTAATATAGGTTCATAAGCTCATGACACAACTTTAACATATGTACACTTATGAATCATGGATAAACTCGCATGTTAGTATAAATGGTAGGGTATAGGTATATCCATGGGTAAAAAGCTATAGTCATACCCTACCCATGATTTAACGGGTAGGGTATGGGTACTACCCACAGGTATAAAATTATGCCCATACCCTACCCATGCGGCCACGGTATCCGCGGGTACCCATATCCATGGGTAAAATTGCCATCCTTATCGCCACATGAATGGGGGATAAAGAGAGGCAGTCAAGGGCCCCATCATCGTCGGCGTCTCCAACTACACCACCTTCTTCATCGACGGCATGAAATCTAGTACGTCACTGTTGTCGTCTCCCCCCTTTTGTTCTCTGTCTCACCTTTGATCAGATATTGGGGGGGTGTTAAGAGTTTAATTGGTCGTGGCTGGAATCACTGCCATGGTAGTGGATTTGTCCGCAACCTCGGCTGAAAATGCTAGCATGGCAGGGTTTTGCTCGCGGCTCCAGATGGAATCCCTGACATGGCATCATTAACATACGGTCATCATCATTACAACGAGACCAACCTTCAAATTTCCCCACTCAAGTGCCACATTTATCTGAATTTATATGTTAAGATAATCTGGTTTAGAGTTTAGGGGATAATGATCCATAGGGAGGATTTTAGCGGAAAAACTGCACTTCCCTCTTAAGAAAATAACCGAGATTAATGAGTATTGTCGCATGGGCCATTTTCCCAACAAAAAGTTTACTAGAAAAGTTATTGTTCACAGCCCATTCCGAACATTCCATCTTGTAGCACATACAGAGGAGGTCCTATATATTGCTCGTTGTGAAGGGACTTGTTGGGGAACGTAATAATTTCAAAAAAAATCCTACGCACACGCAAGATCATGGTGATGCATAGCAACGAGAGGGGAGAGTGTGATCTACGTACCCTTGTAGATCGACAACGGAAGCGTTAGCACAACGCAGTTGATGTAGTCGTACGTCTTCACGGCCCGACCGATCAAGCACCGAAACTACGGCACCTCCGAGTTCTAGCACACGTTCAGCTCGATGACGATCCCCGGACTCCGATCCAGCAAAGTGTCGGGGAAGAGTTCCGTCAGCACGATGGCGTGGTGACGATCTTGATGTACTACTGTCGCAGGGCTTCGCCTAAGCACCGCTACAATATTATCGAGGATTATGGTGGAAGAGGGCACCGCACACGGCTAAGAATATGATCACGTGGATCAACTTGTGTGTCTAGGGGTGCCCCCTGCCCCCGTATATAAAGGATCAAGGGGAGGAGGCCGGCCGGCCCCTATGGCGCGCCAAGGAGGAGTCCTCCTCCTAGTAGGAGTAGGACTCCTACTAGGAGGGGGAAAGAAGTGGGGAGGGAGAAGGAAAGGGGGGCACCGCCCCCCCTCTCCTAGTCCAATTCAGACCAGGGGGGAGGAGGCGCGCGGCCCACCTTTGGCTGCCCCTCTCTCTCTCCACTAAGGCCCATATGGCCCATTACTTCTCCCGGGGGGTTCCGGTAACCCTCCGGCTCTCCGGTTTTCTCCGAAATCACCCGGAACACTTCCGGTGTCTGAATATAGCCGTCCAATATATCAATCTTTATGTCTCGACCATTTTGAGACTCCTTGTCATGTCCCCGATCTCATCCGGGACTCCGAACTCCTTCGGTACATCAAAACTCATAAACTCATAATATAACTGTCATTGAAACCTTAAGCGTGCGGACCCTACGGGTTCGAGAAGAATGTAGACATGACCGAGACACGTCTCCAGTCAATAACCAATAGCGGAACCTGGATGCTCATATTGGCTCCCACATATTCTACGAAGATCTTTATCGGTCAGACCGCATAACAACATACGTTGTTCCCTTTGTCATCGGTATGTTACTTGCCCGAGATTCGATCATCGGTATCTTAATACCTAGTTCAATCTCGTTACTGGCAAGTCTCTTTACTCGTTCCGTAATACATCATCTCACAACTAACTCATTAGTTGCAATGCTTGCAAGGCTTATGTGATGTGCATTACCGAGAGGGCCCAGAGATACCTCTCCGACAATCGGAGTGACAAATCCTAATCTCGAAATACGCCAACCCAACATGTACCTTTGGAGACACCTGTAGAGCTCCTATATAATCACCCAGTTACGTTGTAATGTTTGGTAGCACACAAAGTGTTCCTCCGGCAAACAGGAGTTGCATAATCTCATAGTCATAGGAACATGTATAAGTCATGAAGAAAGCAATCTCGACATACTAAACGATCGGGTGCTAAGCTAATGGAATGGGTCATGTCAATCACATCATTCTCCTAATGATGTGATCCCGTTAATCAAATAACAACTCTTTTGTTTATGGTTAGGAAACATAACCATCTTCGATTAACGAGCGAGTCAAGTAGAGGCATACTAGTGACACTCTGTTTGTCTATGTATTCACACATGTATTATGTTTCCGGTTAATACAATTCTAGCATGAATAATAAACATTTATCATGATATAAGGAAATAAATAATAACTTTATTATTGCCTCTAGGGCATATTTCCTTCAGTCTCCCACTTGCACTAGAGTCAATAATCTAGTTCACATCGCCATGTGATTCAACACTAAGAGTTCACATCACCATGTGATTAACACCCATAGTTCACATCGTCATGTGACCTATACCCAAAGGGTTTACTAGAGTCAATAATCTAGTTCACATCATTTATGTGATTAACACCCAAAGAGTACTAAGGTGTGATCATGTTTTGCTTGTGAGATAATTTTAGTCAACGGGTCTGTCACATACAGATCCGTAAGTATTTTTCAAATTCTATGTCTACAATGCTCTGCACGGAGCTACTCTAGCTAATTGCTCCCACTTTCAATATGTATCTAGCTCGAGCCTTAGAGTCATCCAGATCTGTGTCAAAACTTGCATCGACGTAACTTTTTACGATGAACCTTTTGTCACCTCCATAATCGAGAAATATTTCCTTATTCCACTAAGGATAATTTTGACCAATGTCCAGTGATCTACTCTTAGATCACTATTGTACTCCCTTGCTTAACACAGTGTAGGGTATACAATAGATCTGGTACACATCATGGCATACTTTATAGAACCTATGGCTGAGGCATAGGGAATGACTTTCATTCTCTTTCTATCTTCTGCCGTGGTCGGGCTTTGAGTCTCACTCAATTTCATACCTTGTAACACAGCCAAGAACTCTTTCTTTGACTGTTCCATTTTTGAACTACTTCAAAATATTGTCAAGGTATGTACTCATGGAAAAAAACTTATCCAGCGTCTTGATCTATCTCTATAGATTTTGATGCTTAATATCTAAGAAGCTTCACCGAGGTCTTTCTTTGAAAAACTTCTTTAAAAACACTCCTTTATGCTTTGCAGAATAATTCTACATTATTTCCGATCAACAATATGTCATTCAGATATACTTATCAGAAATGTTGTAGTGCTCCCACTCACTTTCTTATAAATACAGGCTTCACCGTAAGTCTGTATAAAACTATATGCTTTGATCATACTATCAAAGCGTTTATTCCAACTCCGAGAGGCTTGCACCAGTCCATAAATGGATCGCTGGAGCTTGCACACTTTGTTAGCTCCTTTTGGATCGACAAAACCTTTAGGCTGCATCATATACAACTCTTCTTCCAGAAATCCATTCAGGAATGCAGTTTTGACATCCATTTGCTGGATTTCATAAAATGCGGCAATTGCTAACATGATTCGGACAAACTTAAGCATAGATACGAGTGTGAAACTCTCATCATAGTCAACACCTTGAACTTGTCGAAAACCTTTTTGCGACAATTCTATCTTTGTAGATAGTAACACTACTATCAGCGTCCGTCTTCCTCTTGAAGATCCATTTAATCTCAATGGCTCGCCGATCATTGGGCAAGTCAATCAAAGTCCATACTTTGTTCTCATACATGGATCTCATCTCAGATTTCATGGCCTCAAGCCATTTCGCGGAATCTAGGCTCATCATCGCTTCCTCATAGTTCGCAAGTTCGTCATGGTCTAGTAACATGACTTCTAGAACAGGATTACCGTACCACTTTGGTGCAGATCTCACTCTGGTTTACCTACGAGATTCGGTATTAACTTGATTTGAAGTTACATGATCATCATCATTAGTCTTCCTCACTAATTGGTGTAGTAGTAACAGGAACAGATTTCTTGTGATGAACTACTTTTCAATAAGGGAGAAGGTACAATCACCTTATCAATTTCTACTTTCCTCCCACTCACTTCTTTCAAGAGAAACTCCTTCTCTAGAAAGGATCCATTCTTAGCAACGAATGTCTTGCCTTCGGATCTGTGATAGAAGGTGTACCCAATAGTCTCCTTTGGGTATCCTATGAAGACATATTTCTCCGATTTGGGTTTGAGCTTATCAGGATGAAACTTTTTCATATAAGCATCACAATCCCAAACTTTAAGAAACGACAACTTTGGTTTCTTACCAAACCACAGTTCAGATTGTGTCGTCTCAACGGACTTAGATGGTGCCCTTTTAAATGTGAATGCAGCTGTTTTTAATGCATAACCCCAAAACGATAGTGGTAGATCGGTAAGAGACATCATAGATCGCACCATATCTAATAAAGTTCGGTTATGATGTTCGGACACACCATTATGCTGTGGTGTTCCAGGTGGTGTGAGTAGTGAAACTATTTCACATTGTTTTAACTGAAGGCCAGACTCGTAACTCAAATATTTTACCTCTGCGATCATATCGTAGAAACTTTTATTTTCTTGTTATGATGATTCTCCACTTCACTCTGAAATTCTTTGAACTTTTCAAATATTTCAGACTTGTGTTTCATTAAGTAGATATACCCATATCTGCTCAAATCATCTGTGAAGGTCAGAAAATAATGATACCCGCCACGAGCCTTAATACTCGTCGGATCTCATACATCAGTATGTATTATTTCCAATAAGTCAGTTGCTCGCTCCATAGTTCCGGAGAACGGCGTTTTAGTCATCTTGCCCATGAGGCATGGTTCGCAAGCATCAACTGATTCATAATCAAGTGATTCCAAAAACCCATTAGCATGGAGTTTCTTCATGCGCTTTACACCAATATGACCTAAACGGCAGTGCCACAAATAAGTTGCACTATCATTATTAACTTTGCATCTTTTGGTTTCAATATTATGATCATGTGTATCACTACAATCGAGATCCAACGAACTATTTTCATTGGGTGTGTAACCATATAAGGTTTTATTCATGTAAACAGAACAACAATTTATTCTCTTACTTAAATGAATAACCGTATTACAATAAACATGATCAAATCATATTCATGCTCAATGCAAACACCAAATAACACTTATTCAGGTTCAACACTAATCCCGAAAGTATAGGGAGTGTGCGATGATGATCATATCAATCTTGGAACCACTTCCAACACACATCGTCACTTCACCCTTAACTAGTCTCTGTTTATTCTGCAACTCCCGTTTCGAGTTACTAATCTTAGCAACTGAACTAGTATCAAATACTGAGGGGTTGTTATAAACACTAGTAAAGTACACATCAATAACATGTATATCAAATATACTTATGTTCACTTTGCCATCTTTCTTATCTGCCAATCACTTGGGGTAGTTCCGCTTCCAGTGACCAGTCCCTTTGTAGTAGAAACACTTAGTCTCAGGCTTAGGGCCAGACTTGGGCTTCTTCACTTGAGCAGCAACTTGCTTGCTGTTCTTCTTGAAGTTCCCCTTCTTCCCTCTGCCCTTTTCTTGAAACTAGTGGTCTTGTCTACCATCAACACTTGATGTTTTTCTCGATTTCTACCTTCGTCAATTTCCGCATTACGAAGAGCTTGGGAATCGTTTCCGTTATCCCTTGCATATCATAGTTCATCGCGAAGTTCTACTAACTTGGTGATGGTGACTAGAGAATTCTATCAATCACTATCTTATCTGGAAGATTAACTCCCACTTGATTCAAGCGATTGTAGTACTCAGACAATCTGAGCACATGCTCACTAGTTGAGGGATTCTCCTCCATCTTTTAGCTATACAACTTGTTGGAGACTTCATATCTCTCAACTCGGGTATTTGCTTGAAATATTAACTTCAACTCCTGGAACATCTCATATGCTCCATGACGTTCAAAACATCTTTGAAGTCCTGATTCTAAGCCATTAAGCATACTATCAAGTAGTCATCATATTGAGCTAGCCAAACGTTCATAACGTCTGCATCTGCTCCTGCAATAGGTCCGTCACCTAGCGGTGCATCAAGGACATAATTCTTCTGTGCAGCAATGAGGATAAACCTCAGATCACGGATCCAATCCGCATCATTGCTACTAACATCTTTCAACACAATTTTCTCTAGGAACATATCAAAATAAACACAGGGAAGCAACAACGCGAGCTATTGATCTACAACATAATTTGCAAAATACTACCAGGACTAAGTTCATGATAAATTTAAGTTCAATTAATCATATTACTTAAGAACTCCCACTTAGATAGACATCCCTCTAATCCTCTAAGTGATTACGTGATCCAAATCAACTAAACCATGTCCGATCATCACGTGAGATGGAGTAGTTTCATTGGTGAACATCGCTATGTTGATCATATCTGCTATATGATTCACGCTTGACCTTTTGGTCTCCGTGTTCCGAGGCCATATCTGTATATGCTTGGCTCGTCAAGTATAACCTGAGTATTCTGCGTGTGCAACTGTTTTGCACCCGTTGTATTTGAACGTAGAGCCTATCACACCCGATCATCACGTGGTGTCTCAGCACGAAGAACTTTCACAACAGTGCATACTCAGGGAGAACACTTCTTGATAATTAGTGAGAGATCATCTTATAATGCTACCGTCAATCAAAGCAAGATAAGATGCATAAAAGATAAACATCACATGCAATCAATATAAGTGATATGATATGGCCATCATCATCTTGTGCTTGTGATCTCCATCTTCGAAGCACCGTCGTGATCACCATCGTCACCGGCCCGACACCTTGATCTCCATCGTAGCATCATTGTCGTCTCGCCAATCTTATGCTTCCACGACTATCGCTACCGCTTAGTGATAAAGTAAAGCATTACAACGCGATTGCATTGCATACAATAAAGCGACAACCATATGGCTCCTGCCAGTTGCCGATAACTCGGTTACAAAACATGATCATCTCATACAATAAAATTTAGCATCATGTCTTGACCATATCACATCACAACATGCCCTGCAAAAACAAGTTAGACGTCCTCTACTTTTTGTTGCAAGTTTTACGTGGCTGCTACGGGCTTAAGCAAGAACCAATATTACCTACGCACCAAAACCACAACGATAGTTTGTCAAGTTGGTGCTGTTTTAACCTTCGCAAGGACCGGGCGTAGCCACACTCGGTTCAACTAAAGTTGGAGAAACTGTCACCCGCAAGCCACCTATGTGCAAAGCACGTTGGGAGAACCGGTCTTGCGTAAGCGTACGCGTAATGTCGGTCCGGGCCGCTTCGTCCAACAATACCGCAGAACCAAAGTATGACATGCTGGTAAGCAGTATGACTTATATCGCCCACAACTCACTTGTGTTCTACTCGTGCATATAACATCAACATATAAAACCTAGGCTCGGATGCCACTGTTGGGGAACGTAGTAATTTCAAAAAAATTCCTATGCACACGCAAGATCATGGTGATGCATAGAAACGAGAGGGGAGAGTGTGATCTACGTACCCTTGTAGATCGACAGCGGAAGTGTTAGCACAACGCGGTTGATGTAGTCGTACGTCTTCACGGCCCGACCGATCAAGCACCGAAACTACGGCACCTCCGAGTTCTAGCACACGTTCAGCTCGATGACGATCCCCGGACTCTGATCCAGCAAAGTGTCGGGGAAGAGTTCCGTCAGCACGACGGCGTGGTGACGATCATGATGTACTACCGTCGCAGGGCTTCGCCTAAGCACCGCTACAATATTATCGAGGATTATGGTGGAAGGGGGCACCGCACACGGCTAAGAATATGATCACGTGGATCAACTTGTGTGTCTAGGGGTGCCCCCTGCCCCCGTATATAAAGGATCAAGGGGAGGAGGCCGGCCGGCCCCTATGGCGCGCCAAGGAGGAGTCCTCCTCCTAGTAGGAGTAGGACTCCTACTAGGAGGGGGAAAGAAGTGGGGAGGGAGAAGGAAAGGGGGGCGCCGCCCCCCTCTCCTAGTCCAATTTGGACCAGGGGGGAGGAGGCGTGCGGCCCACCTTTGGCTGCCCCTCTCTCTCTCTCTCCACTAAGGCCCATATGGCCCATTACTTCTCCCGGGGGGTTCCGGTAACCCACCGGCTCTCCGGTTTTCTCTGAAATCACCCGGAACACTTCCGTGTCCGAATATAGCCGTCCAATATATCAATCTTTATGTCTCGACCATTTCGAGACTCCTCGTCATGTCCCCGATCTCATCCGGGACTCCGAACTCCTTCGGTACATCAAAACTCATAAACTCATAATATAACTATCATTGAAACCTTAAGCGTGCGGACCCTACGGGTTTGAGAACAATGTAGACATGACCGAGACACGTCTCCAGTCAATAACCAATAGCGGAACCTGGATGCTCATATTGGCTCCCACATATTCTACGAAGATCTTTATCGGTCAGGCCGCATAACAATATACGTTGTTCCCTTTGTCATCGGTATGTTACTTGCCCGAGATTCGATCGTCGGTATCTTAATACCTAGTTCAATCTCGTTACCGGCAAGTCTCTTTACTCGTTCCGTAATACATCATCTCACAACTAACTCATTAGTTGCAATGCTTGCAAGGCTTATGTGATGTGCATTACCGAGAGGGCCCAGAGATACCTCTCCGACAATCGGAGTGACAAATCCTAATCTCGAAATACGCCAACCCAACATGTACCTTTGGAGACACCTGTAGAGCTCCTTTATAATCACCCAGTTATGTTGTGACGTTTGGTAGCACACAAAGTGTTCCTCCGGCAAACGGGAGTTGCATAATCTCATAGTCATAGGAACATGTATAAGTCATGAAGAAAGCAATAGCAACATACTAAACGATCATGTGCTAAGCTAATGGAATGGGTCATGTCAATCACATCATTCTCCTAATGATGTGATCCCGTTAATCAAATAACAACTCTTTTGTTTATGGTTAGGAAACATAACCATCTTCGATTAACGAGCTAGTCAAGTAGAGGCATACTAGTGACACTCTGTTTGTCTATGTATTCACATATGTATTATGTTTCCGGTTAATACAATTCTAGCATGAATAATAAACATTTATCATGATATAAGGAAATAAATAATAATTTTGTTATTGCCTCTAGGGCATATTTCCTTCAGGACTATACAGGGCGAAGCCAACTATATTTGTCAATGGGGTCATCTTCATATATTGCATGTGTTCAGTGCTAAATACACTTTAATTATCATAATTTAGTTAAGGTTTAACATAAAATCCATTGAGGTCATTTGACCCCAAGGACATAGTGTTAGCTCCACCCATACAACTATATCTTATACTTATATCAAGTCCTATGGTTCACTTGCCTGAAGGATTTTTTGTGTCGTGTTGTAGTGGGCTTGCCCATTTCTTCACCTCGCTTGTTCGCTCGGGATCGATCGCTCGCTTGTTGTATTGTTTTTGCTTTGTGTTTCTTCGGATATATTTTTTTCTATTTTTCCTTTTTAGTTTTCCTTTTATTTCTTTGTTTCTTCCTAGTCTTCTTTGGTTTTCTGTTTTCTATGTTATTTCACGGTTTCTTCGTTGCTTTAATGGTTTTACTGGTTTATTGTTTTCTTATTCGGTTTTCACTTTTTTGCTTTCATTAATTTTCAATTTTTCTTCTTTTTTCAATTTAAATTTGTTTTCTTTGTTTTTCTTTGTACAACTTTTGTATACACCAGTAATATTTTTATATACAAGCTCAAATACATGATGAACATTTTACAAAACTTGTATATTTTGTTGTCTATATCTCTCATACACATTGTGCATTTTTTTATACCTCAGGAACATTTTTTATATACACATTTATCATTTTTAAAATACATCAGGAACATATACTTTTTTATGTCTCCTTTTCAGTAAACATTGCACATTTTTCGTATACATCAGGAACTTTTTATATATACATGTTTAACAATTTACAAACACTTGATTAACATTTTATTCAACATATAATTTTTAATTTCTTATTTTTCCGTAGATATTGTACTTTTTTAATACACCAGGAACATTTTTATATACAAGTTTAACTTTTTCCAGATACATTATTAATAGTTTTCATGTCTGTTTTCTCCATACACCTCGTATATTTTTTTGTATACATTGGAAACATTTTTATAAACATTTAAAAATTGCATGCACAAAATTAAAAATGAAAAAGAAATTATGGTAGAAGAAATACAAAAAATACAAGTGCTTTTGAGGCATGTGCCCTCCCGCAGGCTGGGCTGGTCCAGTATCGTGCTTGCTTCGGGCGCGGCAGCCGGGACCTCCTATCTACCACCCCTTGCGGAAAATACACTCGCAAGGCACACATAAATAGATTTGCAAGGCTGATCTATTTTCTGGCGCTGTACAAACAAAAAATCACAAAACAGTTGGCGTAAAGAGGGATTCGCA
Source organism: Triticum aestivum (assembly GCF_018294505.1). Classification (NCBI taxonomy): domain Eukaryota; kingdom Viridiplantae; phylum Streptophyta; class Magnoliopsida; order Poales; family Poaceae; genus Triticum; species Triticum aestivum. The sequence continues at coordinate 729,726,071 of NC_057797.1, forward strand.
AGACCTCTTGCTCCAAGCTGCGTGCCTAGCCACTGAAACCACTAAATATTTGTGATCAAAAGAGCGGCGCAGACTTTTTCAAAGTATAAGTGTCGATGGATTTGAACTTCTTTTGGAAAATTCGAACATGTTATTTTTTTTATGTTGTACGATTCATGAAATTTTCCAAAAATTTGAATAAATTTACGAAAAACAGATTTCTTTGAAATTACAAACATTTTTTGACCCCTGTGAACAATTTTCCAAAATGGGAATAAATTTGAAATTCTGAAAAAAAAAGGGAAACAGAAACAATTGTTCGATTTGAGAAAAAAACAGGAAATATTTTAGAAATACCAGCACAAAATTTCTAAATCTAGAAAAAAATGAATTCCTCAAACATTTTGTGCAAGCAGATTTGTTTTAATGGTGAGCAAATCTTGAAAAAGGAAACATTTTGGAATATTCTATTTTTTGGAAGAAAAAAAAGGAACATTTTATTAAGTTGCCATAAGTTTTTTTCGGAAACAAGAACACATTTGAATTTATTAAATTAATTCTAAACAGAAACATTTTCTGGAATCGTGACTAAATTTTGATAACACGAACATTATTGAAATTAGTGAACATTTTCTAAAACATGAACTTTTTCTTAATTTCTGATATTTTTTAAAGGAGAATAATTTTAAACCATTCTGAACAATATTTGGAAAATGTGAAGAAAAAATAAAAAAACACTGAAAAACTAGGTCGCAAACATTTACTAGGCCAGACAAAAACCTATTGATTCACACTACAGTAATCCATCTTTCATACAGTGCGACGTCGCTACATCAAACACTTACTAGGCCAGCCTGGCGCACTTGCCCTTGTTTGTTGTTCTCCCATCTGACCGGAATCACTATTTAAGTGGTACTGCATGCAAAGGTCTCTCCCACCTCTTTAGGGGGTTCACAAGTGGCAAACTAGGAGTTTTTTTTCTCTTTTTTGTAGATCCATTTGTCAAAATCCCGAAACGTTTTCACAGTCGGATTTCCTAGCGTAGCGATCTGTGAAACTAAGTTCAACGAACTTTTTTCCAAAAACTGATTGGAAGATGCCGGTAGCCGGATACTATTGTTCTCACTTCTGAGAGCCAAAATCTATGTCTCTCATGCAAAAAAAAACGTGTTTTTTCCTTTTTAGAGAGGCATAGTCGTGCCTCTTGCGAAAGGAAACCTGTGCCTCTGTTGAAGCAAAAGAAATAATGTGGTTTCCCCCTTTTCGAGAGGCACAGCTGGCTCTCGCAGAACCAAATATGTGCTCCATGAGAAATAAATTTGTGCCTCTAGTGGGAGCAAAAAAAGTATTCTTTCGTTCAAATTTGTTTTTTCTCCAAAATCCAGGGAAACCCAAAAAAACCCACCTAAACCACAAAAGCACGTATAGAAAAAAAATCCTGAAGGAGTGCCCACCATGTGACACATGGTGGCGGCTGAGAGCGCGTCAAGTGGCGCGCTCTTAGCCCATGAAAAGAAACCATTTGGGGCTCCCGCAAGAGGTGCCCCTTAGTTAGTTGCTCTTCTGTTTGACGCCTACGGGCATCAAACAAGAGGTCTCAGGCGCACCGTAGCTAGAGCTCCTTCACATTTGGCGACACTCGGCTGGACTGGCCCATTTGGAAATCGCACAATGAAAAATCCCCAAAACAAGTGAGTGTGCAAAGATCAAACATAGGACCTCATGCTTCTGAGGTCACATCGGTAGCCAATTGAGCTAATGAGGTTTGATTGCTAAGAGGCAGCGCGAAACTTTGAGTACTATCACCATCGACAGGTCTGAGACATTTTTGGAATTTGATAACACATTTTTTTAAATTGAATATTTATTGAAACTTGCACTTTTTCAAAGTTTGGTTAAGATTTAAATACTTGAACATGCTTTGAAAACGCAAGAAAAAAATCAACAAATCCTGAATATTTTTTGAAAATGTAAACTTACTTTTGAAAATTAGATTTTTGTAAGCTTGGAATTTTTGAAAATAGGATCGATTTTTAATATTTGAACAATTACTGGGAAATAACAACATTTTTTAATGTTTTAAAAATAATTAAAAACATGATTTTCTTTTGAAATTCCGAACAAAATTCAAAAGTACGGTTATTTTTTGGATCTGTGATCTACGTTTGAAAATGGTTACTTTTTTTAAAATTCCAAACACAAATACCTTTCTATATTTACGAAGTTTTCTGAAACACACATTTTTTAAATTTTCTGATCAAATTATGAAAAAGGGAATATTTTTTGAGACATTCAAACAGAAAATTTGAATATTTGGAACATTTGTTTTTGAAAAAAGTGAACAACTGTTGAAATTCTGACATATTTTAGTACACATACAAAAATTAGAAGTTCCAATTTTGTTTATAAAAGGAGAACAAAATTTGAAGGTTTGAACATTTTTTTAAATATATAATTTTATGAAATAAGAAAAAGAAATATTAGCACATAAATTAAATAAAATGGAAAATTATACTTGGAAATGGAAAAAGAAAAAGGAGAAACAAAACAGGTCGGTTCTGGGCGCTCCTGTGCGAACGCCCGATTACGCAGCGTGCGTCAAATAGGGTTTTCCCGCATACAGTTCACAAAACTGAAAAAAAAAGTTCTTACAGGAAAAAATCAAGTACTCAAAAATAAATGAACAATCAAGTTATTTTTAGGATAAATAAACAATCGATGAACATTTTTTTGCGAAATAACTCTTTATTATTCGGAATTAGGGATTATAGTCACGTAAGACAATATCTAAGACCTCACTAGGGGCCGAACCAAGCCAAACCATGGTACAACCCTAGCCTCTACCAAAATTTGCCATAGCATAACTAGCACCATTGACTGTATGACGAATATGAGTAATAGAAGAGTCAGGTTCCCTCATACTTTGCTTTATCTCTTTGATCAAAAAAGAATATTTAGAAAAGTTGCTCCCAATGCTTTTCACCATGGATACCGCTTCCAAACAGTTAGATTCAACATCAAATGGTAGAAGACTCCATTACAGTGCCAAACTAACTCCCTCTCAAATCGCAAGGATTTCTGATTTCATCTGTACAGACATCAAGATATTTGCACGCACTAAGGCATCTCCAGCCGTGTCCCCAGGAAGGCCTCTCCAGGCGTTTTTTTTGTGCCGGCGTCGAAAAAATAGCCCAGTCGCGCCCCCAGGAGCCCGATTTTCGCCGGCCTGGGCCGAAAACAGCGCCGGCGGACCCAGGCCGAATCCGACGCGCTGGGGGGCGCCCGGGGGCGCCGGGGCGAACTGTTTTGGCGCGAAAAAGCCGCGGGCCAGCCACGTCAGGGACACGGCGGCTCGTCTTCCCCCAACTGCCTCGGTTCCCGCGGGGAATCAATTGCAAGGCTGCCGCCGGTCAGCCTTGCCGTTGATTCCTCACGGGACGGCGCGCCGACGCCTCCCCTCCCTCGCACGCGTACACACGGGCGCGGAACGACTATAAAAGCCAGTGGTCTCTCGCCTGTGCCCACACCAGACTCACCCCTCGCCGTCGCCCAGCCCCTCTCTCTCCGTCTCCGTCTTCCTCTCCCGAGCGCCACCGGCAGCCCCTCTCTCTCCCTCTCTACCACCGCCGAGCCCGTCGTCATGGCAGAGCGCTTCCCCGAAGACGAGGCGGCGGCGAACGGCTTCGGCCGCCGTTCGCTCTACGAACAGGAGTCCTGGCTCCTGTTCCAGGCGAACATCCCGGTGCCGCCGAACATGCGCGCCGGACCGACGGGGTGGCGGCTCAGCGACGGGGGAGTGCTCGTTCCCCCGTTACCCGACGCTGTGGCGAAGCCCAGGTACTTCGCCGAGGAGGTCGAGGTCGCGCGCGCCTCCCTGGCCGACGACGAGCGCTCCTTCCCCCAGTACGCCGGCGGCAATCACGCGGCTTGGGCGGCGTACTTCCAGCGCCGCCAGCAGCAACGCCTGGCCTCCACCAACGACGTGCCGGTGATCGGCGGCGCGAAGAACAGTGAGGGGCGCCGCCTGTGGTGGGGCGTCCCCGGCCGCATGCTGGATGGCGTGCTGGCGTACCTCGACGGCGGCAAGAACCCGCCGTTGACCTATCCTGCGACGGGGGCCGCCCCGTTGCAACACCGACGCGCATGGGCGCCAAGGAGGTTCGCCTCCTCCTCGTCTTCCTCCTCTCGCTCATCTTCCCACTCCTCCGGTTCTCCGGCGCTTCTCGGCGTCAAGGCCGAGTCCGCGACGGAGACGCCAATCGGTCGACGCACTCGCAGCGTCGGCATCGTCATCAGCGAGGGTGGCCGGCCCGCCTCCTCCTCGTCGGCTCCTCCGCGCTTCGTCAAGCCAAAGACGGAGCCGGGGCTGGCGCCGGTGAAGACGGAGCCGGGGCTGGCGCCGGTGAAGGCGGGGTTCGACGACGACGACGCGGCCCTAGAGTGGGCGCGCCAGGACTCCATTGCGATGGAGAAGGCGCGCCGGGAGAAGGAGAAGGAGTGCTAGCGCGCCGCCCTGCGCCGCTTTGAGGAACGACGACGCGGCCGCGATGAAGACGGGGTCGTCGTCTTATGCGACAGCAACGACGACGACGACGCGTCGCCGCCAGTCCGCCATGGCGACGCCGGGCAGGGGTCCAGCAGGGGCGCCCGCGTCAAGGAGGAGAAGGCCGACGACGACGATGGCGGCGACGGCGGCGACGACTTCAGCCCCTTTCTTTTTTAGATTAGGTTAATGTAATGAAAATGCGCGAATTTCATCGAAATTTGCCATGTTTGGCCGAAATTTAACTAGTTTTTATCATAACTTCGCCGAACGGTCATTTTTTTATTTTAATACGCGCCTGATGACAGCACTGGGGGACAACGGCTGGGGACCGACTCGCCCCAGGGCCTTTTCCTGCGCCGGCTCACCCCAGGCGGCGCCTTTAGACGCCCCCCCTGGGGGACCAACGGCCAGAGATACCCTAAAAATGATATTTCCAGGTGGTCCCGAAGCACCATATAGACTCCTGCCTTTCCATTAAGTACCGATTCGTCCGTATTTAATTTCACCCGCCCTTGACATGGAGGTTGCCACGGGCTGCTAGCAATTGCAATACTATCACAAGTGGATCGCACCATTGGAAAACAGTGGCTGACCTCCATTTTGCCTTTGACGAAATCTGCATTAAGATCTAGCTTAATACTGACGAGCGACTCAAGATAACTTGCCAAGAACCTCGTTGAGAAGGCAATGGGCGGAGCTGGTTTTGCGTGAACCACTTCGTTCCGTACGTACCACACTCTTTAGAGGAGCATGAGCACACGGACACGGGCATGAACATCTACATCACGCATGAGCTGAATGAACCAGACGTCATGATGTTTAATACTAGTTAGTTCTGGCAGTTCCCAAATCTTAGACATGGCCTTCCATATACGCTGGGCATTGTCACGGGCACATAAAACATGAAAAAAATCCTCTTCCTCTCTTTCGCAGACTGGGCACGTACTAAAAGCAACTCTAACAGACCCTGCAAAAATACGACCCGCAAAACGCGTTTGCGGGTTCACGAAAATCGCTTTTGCGGGTCAAAAATATACGCGTCCGAGCAGAACCCGTATCTAAGCCTGCATAATTTGAAAAACTTCTTTCATGGGAGAAATTGCACAAACACAGTTCATCACATACTACATTATTCATCGCATACTACATAATTCATCACACTACAAGCATACATACTACGTTAAGCTAGTACTAGGGGGGCGGATCTAAACAGCGGCGAGGTCGCGGCAACTGGACGACGCCGTGGAGGAGCCGGACGCTCACTCCTCCTCGCCGGAGCTGCAGATATTGACGAACTTCTCCGCCCGCTCCGCGCGGATGCGGCGCCACTCCTCGGCCTTCTCCTTGGCGGCAAGGTTGGCGGCGACCGCCTGCCCCCACTCGAGGGCTTCGAGCTCCTTGGCGTGGCAGCGGCGCTCCTCCTTCTCACGCACGATCTGCTCGGCGATGGCAACGGCGACGGCGTCGAACTCCGTGACGTAGTCCTCGGGCCCGACGACCCCGCGGTGGCCGAGCGGAGCGGGCTCCTCGGGCTCCTCCTTCACCGGCACGAAGGGGAACGGCGCCGGCGGCTCCGGCTCCTCCTCCTCGTTCGACCACTCTCTCTTCACGGGGAGGAAGCCCGCAGCGGCGGAGGAGGAGGATCCGGCGTACGAAGAACGCGCGGAGGAGAACGACGCGCGCCGGCGGTCGTACTCCACCGTCTCGCGGCGGTCGAAACTCGCCGGCGGCGAAAGCCCGCGGTTGGTCCACTTCCGCTCGCCGCGCTTCCTCGCGCCGTCGGACCGAACGCGCTGCTCGCGCTTCGGGTCCCTCTCACGGCCGGATCGGCTGCCGGAGCCGCGTCCGAAGCTCCACATTCGCCCCCACATGACGGCTGGAGGCAGGGCGGAGGGTCGCCGGCGGCGAGAAACTGGGAGAGGAGAAAGGGGGATCGGGTGGCTCGCGGCGACGGAGGGATAGGGTTTGGACCCACAAAAAGGTCGCGGAACCGCATTTATAGTGCTCGAGGCGTGCGGTTTGCGATCTGCGGCAAAAGTTTTTGCGGGCCGGACGAGTATGCGGACTCTGTTCTGGCCGCAAAATTGGGCTGAGCCTGCATATTCGCCGGAATTTTTGCGGGCCGGGCGTTTTGCGGGATCTGCTAGAGTTGCTCTAAAAACCTTCAAAGATCTTCGCTTTTTATTCAGCCAAGTTGCTAATGAATTTGTAGCAGCACGCCATGCAAAGGAGAGCACTTTGGATGGTGCTGGACAAGACCAAATCAATTTCCAGATATCTCTTCAATGGATGTACATATTGAGAATGAGGCGCGACTAGCCTTCAGTTGAACCTCTGCAGGAACTCATCGGCCAGCCCAGGACCAAATAGCTACACGAGCAGTCACTGTCTGTCTTCTACTACTCTTGAACCGGTTGGTGGAGGGAGGCACGCGCGGCTGGCCGACCAAACCGCTCGTACATTTGTCGCCGTCCGGCGTCCGCGGCACCGTCCGCGTGCCACTTCTCCGACGGCGGCGACGATCTTCCTTCGGCTCGCACAGCACATATGCTGCGTCTCGATTTTGTCACCGTGTCAAAAAGCATCTCTTAAATCCATCAATCCATCTTTTGTCTTGGAGAGAATTTCTTATTTGACCTTTCTTAAAATTTGGTTTCTTATTTGACCCAAAATAAAATTTTCTTCTTTATTTGACATCTAAAATATTTTTTGTTCCTTATTACATGACACTTCCGTCCATTTTAGACATTAACAGTGTTAAGTGTAAGGCAAAAAGACCGTTTTACCCCTATTGCATTGTGTAACTATCCTGGATGTAGTAAAAAGACGATTAGTTCATCATTTGCGAATGCGGCTGCAGAATGTATGGTCCAACATTTTGGTCAGTTCATCATTTGCGAATGCGGCTGCAGACTGTATATGTTCCACGGCGCTGAGGCGGGCTCAGCCTTGGGCTTCCATGCGGACATGACGACGCTGGCGCGTCTACATGAGTCATGGAGGGCGCCGGCATCACCTGCGGTTCGTGGCAGTCACGATTAAAAATGCACCCGCGGTAGTCAGATATAGCACAACGATGCCCGAGCTCACGAGTGGGGCCTTGGATGGAGCGGCCGTGGGCGTCGTCATCTACAGGCACGTAACTTGGTTCCGTCGAGACGAGCGGAGCTAGCTGATTCTGCCGGAGTTGAGGTGCACGTTCACACCAAGCAAGCAGGCACCCAGGTGGATTGATTCCACGTGAACCTAGTACATGCACGTACATAGGTATAGTTGCGTTACTTACGTACGAAGCCAGGCTAACACACGCGAGAACACGAGGCAATAAACACGCGAGATTTAGTGGCCACAACCACAACCACTTTCTTTGTATTGATGATGATCTGGGTACAAAAATATTACAGGGGTGACATGGTCTTTTCATCTCACACTTAACATCGTTAGCGTTTAAAATGGACGAAAGTGTCATATAAGAAACACAAATTACTTTTGCTATTAAATAGGAAAGAAATTTTTATTTGGACCACATAAGGAACCAAACTTTAAAAAAGGACCAAATAAAGAATTCTCTCTTTGTCTTGTGTCTCGCTGCTCCCCTCTCATCCCAACGGCTGTCAAATCCCGCGCTGTCCGGCTTCATATTTTCGCGTGGGAGCAGAGTTGCTATTTCTTTTTCCCGTCTCTTTGTTATAGGAGCAACTTGCGGTGCTTCCCATGTGAAAGGGCATTAGGAGGGTGCACTGCGTTTGAGTTTGCAAGTTTGGTCCTGACAGCGCTCTCACTCCTGTTCACCTGACTGAGACGGCGGATTCAGTTTGACTGTTTGGTGGACCACGCGCGGCGCAGCCAGCTTCCCGTCCGCCCACCCATAGCAGCGCCGAGGAAGGCAAAGACGAAGCAGCATTTTGCTCCTGTACGTCGAGTGCTGAGTTCGCCGCCGTGTCAAACCCCGGATCACCGGACGGTCGATCGAGCCCTGGCAGTTTGTGCACGTCGGAGTTCCCGGCCGATCAAGGGAACGTGTGACGCGAGTGCGCCCAGGGCGTGGTGGCGTACGTCCTGACCCGGGCGAGACCGGCGGATTCTGCTTGGACCGGTTGGTGGAACACGCGCGCGCGGGGGAGAGAGAGGCCGCTCGACCTCCCCCGGAGGCGGGAGCACCGGCCGGCGCGCGCCCACCACCGACCATTCCACGCACCAACCAAGCCCCTCGTTTCCTACCCGCACACGGCGCCACGCGAGGACGGAAAGCGGCTCGCGGAGGAACGTAAGCCGGGCAGAGGGCTCGACGGCGCACCGCCGTGGCTGCGACCGATCGACTCGATCTCGCTGGCCGTGCCAGGTGGCTCGCTTCTCTCCCGGCCACCCCAATCGGTCGAATGACGGCGACGATCTTTGTTTCTCTGTCTCTCTGTCTACTAGTACGGCCGATCGAAGCGCGCAGTTTTCAGCCAGTACGTTCTCCCTTTGCAAAGCTACTCAACCAGTGTGTTCGTATCAGCGGAGTGCGTGTGAACAACGACGCCCCTGTCGTCTCTTATCAATCCTTGCATGCGGCCATTTACTACTCCTCGTGCGATGAAAAGAAATAAAAGCAGAAGTAACATAATGGAACCATTTGATATGAGTGGTGACTGGTGAGCAAACTCTCAATCGCACGCAGGTCCCACTGCCAGCAAGGTCTTTCCCAATTTCTCCATCTTGTCGAGATGCCTCCCTTAATTCATAGGATAGGAGTAGTATAGGAATAGAAAAAACATATGAAGTGAGATGATATGCATCTCGATTTCTATAAAAAAAAGGACATGTCATTTGATGCATAGGATATTAATTTTTTCATCGAGGCTAGGCTAATTCTTTTTCTTTGAAATGTGAAGGATTGAATCCTATCCTACGTAGGAATAATAATCCATTCCTACACACCAAAGAGGTTCAAAGTAATCTTTCCGACAAAGTTTCTATGTTTTACAATTTCTACAAAATTCCTATGAACCAAAGGAGACCTAAGGTTGTAAGTACACATAAAATCTCATGTGACAAGTTCATTAAGAACAAAGATTAGTTTGATGAATCTAGAAAGAAACGATGTTAACCATGGGTAATTAGGTGGAAACATAATTCTGAATCTACACTGCGAACCAATCTATAGTTGTATGGTTAGGAGGACAATGATATCCACAACCCATCAGGATTTAAGTCCTAGTGCTAACATTTATTCCTGAATTTATTTCAAGATTTTCGGCGATACACATTCAATGGAAGAAGACGTTCCCATCAACTACGAGCCGCCCTTGATGACTTCATCAATCTCAAAATGATATGCCGGTTCAGTCTCTCGAAGGTGCTCACAGGGATAAGGTGTGTGTTTGTGTATTCATATAGATGAGTGTATGCGTGTATATATGAGCGGATGCGTATGTACTATGTTTAAAAAAATCCGGACATGTTTTGCCATTCGACGCGATACCCCATCCGTCCACATACCAATCCAAACATCCGTTTTCTCGAAAGCAAATCGGAAGGGAGGCTTTGTGGAAGTGTGGACCATGTAAGTGTCCGACACCCGGGTCCTACCCAAAACCCTCTCCCGAGCTATCTGTTCAACGAACGTGTTGCATACATGTCGGCCCATAGCAGCAGTGGCCGGCATTAATTGATGACGCTGATATGGAATGCTACCTAGTATAATCTTGATCATGTAATCTAATCATGGCATGAATATTAAGACACGAGTGATTCAAAGCAATAGTCTATCATTTGACATTAAGACAATAATACTTCAAACATACTAATAAAGCAATCATGTTTTTTCAAAATAACATGACCAAAGGAAGTTATCCCTATAAAATCATATGGTCTGGTTATGCTCCATCTTCATCACACAAAATATTCAAATCATGCACAACCCCGATGACAAGCCAAGCAATTGTTTCATATTTTTGATGTTCTCAAACCTTTTCAACTTTCAAGCAATACATGAGCGTGAGCCATGAATATAGCACTATAGGTGGAATATAATATGATGATGGGGGTTATATGGAGAAGACAAAAAAGGGAGGAAGTCTCACATCGATGCGGCTAATCGACGGGCTATGGAGATGCCCATCAATTGATGTCAATGCGAGGAGTAGGGATTGTCATGCAACAGATGCACTAGAGCTATAAGTGTATGAAAGCTCAGACTGAAACTAAGTGGGTGTGCATCCAACTTGATTGCTCATGAAGACCTAGGAAACTTGAGGAAGCCCATCGTTGGAATATACAAGCCAAGTTTTATAATAAAAATTCCCACTAGTATATGAAAGTGATAACTCAAAAGACTCTTTATATGAAGAACATGGTGCTAGTCTGAAGCACAAGTGTGATAAAAGGATAGTAACATTGTCCCTTCTCTTTTTTCTCTTATTTTTTCTTTTTTTGTAGGCTTCTTTGGCCTCTCTCTCTTTTTTTGGAGGGGGGCTTCTCTGGCCACTTTTATTTTGATAACCTCACATGGGACAAACTAGAAGTACAACTCTACGCACGCTTGACGTTCGCTTTACCTAGAACAAGTATGAAAGTAGAAGTACTTTGTAGGTGTTGTTGGATAGGTTTGCAAGATAATAAAGAGCACGTAAATAAAAGCTAAGGGCTATTTAGATAAAGACACAACTAAGTTAGTTTCAGTAGAGAGTTTTTTGTCACGAGAAAGTTATTTGTCCCTAGACAATCGATAACTAGACGGGTAATCATTATTGCAATTTTATTTGAGGGAGAGGCATAAGCTAACATACTTTCTCTTCTTGCATCATATGCACTTATGATTGGAACTCTAGAAAGCATCCGCAACTACTAAAGATCATTAAGGTAAAACCCAACCATAGCATTATAAGGCATCAAGTCCACTTTTACTCCCATAAGCAAACAACCTACTTACTCGGGTATGTGCTTTTGTCACTCACGCCACCCACCATAAGAAAATCATGAACATATTGCAAACCCTACAGCGGGGATCCCTCACGCTTGCGCGACACGGCGAGCACCATAGGACAGCACCAATAATAAAACATGCAACTCAAACCAATCATGATCATCAATTAACCCTTAGAACAAAATGGATATACTCAAACATCATAGGATAGCTATACATCATTGGGAAATAATATATAGCGTTGAGCACCATGTTTAAGTACAGATTACAGCGGGTAAAAGATGGGTTACACCGCTGCATAGTGGGGGGGAGAGTTGGTGATGACGACGGTGAAGTTGTTGGTGCAGATCGTTGTCGCGATGATGGCCTCGGCAGCGTTCCGGCGCCACCGGGAGAGAGGGGGAGAGAGCCCTCCTTATTCTTCTTCTTCCTTGACCTTCCCCCTAGATGGGAGAAGGGTTTTCCCTCTGGTACATGGCCTCCATGGCGGCGGAAGGGCGAGTGCCCCTCCGAGATTGGATCTCTCTCTCTCTCTATTTCTTTCTGTTTCCGCGCTCTCCGATTCTGCCCTTTCACCATTTCTTAAATTCTCGGAGATCCATAACTCCGATTGGGCTGAAATTTTGACACAATCTTTATCCGGATATTGGCTTTCTTTCGGCGAAAGAACGGCACCAACCGCCTTACGGAGTGGCCATGAGGGCCCAGGGCGTGCCCTACCCCCTGGGGCGCGCCCCTCACCCTCGTGGCCCCCTCGGGCATCGTCTGCATTGATTCCACTTCCCAAAATTCACATATATTCCAAAAAAATCTCCGTAAGTTTTTATCCCACTTGGACTCCGTTTGATATGGATTTTTTGCGAAACAAAAAACATGAAACAAACAGGAACTGGCACTCGGCACTGGATCAATATGTTAGTCCCAAAAATAGTATAAAAAGTTGCCAAAAATATGTAAAAGTTGTAGAATATTGGCATGGAACGATCAAAAATTACAGATACGAGGGAGACGTATCAGCCGCCGATGTGATTGGATGGAAGGGCAGCACTGACCGACGCGAACAGGCCGGGGGGGAGGGGTCGCTTCAATGTGGACACGTCGTCCTGAGAAACCAATTTCAGCCGCTACGCCGCATTGAAGCGGGTTTATGATGTCTACTACACAACCTTCTTCTTGTAGACGTTATTGGGCCTCCAAGTGCAGAGGTTTGTAGGACAGTAGCAAATTTCCCTCAAGTGGATGACCTAAGATTTATCAATCCGTAGGAGGCATAGGATGAAGATGGTCTCTCTCAAGCAACCCTGCAACCAAATAACGGAGTCTCTTGTGTCCCCAACACACCCAATACAATGGTAAATTGTATAGGTGCACTAGTTTGGCGAAGAGATGGTGATACAAGTGGTATATGGATAGTAGATATAGGTTTTTGTAATCTGAAAATATAAAAACAACAAGGTAACTAATGGTAAAAGTGAGCGTAAACGGTATTGCAATGCTAGGAAACAAGGCCTAGGGTTCATACTTTCACTAGTGCAAGTTCTCTCAACAATAATAACATAACTGGATCACATAACTATCCCTCAACATGCAACAAAGAGTCACTCCAAAGTCACTAATAGTGGAGAACAAATGAAGAGATTATGGTAGGGTACGAAACCACCTCAAAGTTATTCTTTCCAATCAATCCGTGGGCTATTCCTATAAGTGTCACAAACAATCCCAGAGTTCGTACTAGAATAACACCTTAAGACACAAATCAACCAAAACCCTAATGTCACCTAGATACTCCAATGTCACCTCAAGTATCCGTGGGTATGATTATACGATATGCATCACACAATCTCAGATTCATCTATTCAACCAACACATAGGACCTCAAAGAGTGCCCCAAAGTTTCTACCGGAGAGTCAAGACGAAAATGTGTGCCAACCCCTATGCATAGGTTCATGGGCAGAACCCGCAAGTTGATCACCAAAACATACATCAAGTGGATCAATAGAATACCCCATTGTCACCACGGGTTTCCCACGCAAGACATACATCAAGTGTTCTCAAATCCTTAAAGACTCAATCTGATAAGATAACTTTAAAGGGAAAACTCAATCCATTACAAGAGAGTAGAGGGGGAGAAACATCATAAGATCCAACTATAATAGCAAAGCTCGCGATACATCAAGATCGTACCACCTCAAGAACACGAGAGAGAGAGAGAGAGAGAGAGAGAGAGATCAAACACATAACTACTGGTACATACCCTCAGCCCCGAGGGAGAACTACTCCCTCCTCATCATGAAGAGCACCGGGATGATGAAGATGGCCACCGGAGAGGGATTCCCCCTCCGACAGGGTGCCGGAATGGGTCTAGATTGGCTTTCGGTGGCTACGGAGACTTCTGGCGGCGGAACTCCCGATCTATTGTGTTCCCCGATAGTTTTAGGGTATATGGATATATATAGGCAGAAGAAATACATCAGGGGAGCCACGAGGGACCCACGAGGGTGGAGGGCGCGCCCCCTGCCTCGTGGCTTCCTCGTTGATCCCCTGACGTGCACTCCAAGTCTCCTGTATTGCTTTCTTTCCAAAAATAACTTTTCCGAAAGTTTCATTCCGTTTGGACTCCGTTTTATATTCCTTTTCTTTGAAACCCTAAAACAAGGAAAAAACAGAAACTGGCACTGGGCTCTAGGTTTATAGGTTAGTCCCAAAAATCATATAAAATAGCATATAAATGCATATAAAACATCCAAGGTTAATAATATAATAGCATGGAACAATCAAAAATTATAGATACGTTGGAGACGTATCAGCATCCCCAAGCTTAATTCCTGCTCGTCCTCGAGTAGGTAAATGATAAAAACAGAATTTTTGATGTGGAATGCTACCTAACATATTTCTCTAAGTAATTCTTCTTTATTGTGGCATGAATGTTCAGATCCATAAGATTCAAGACAAAAGTTTAATATTGACACAAAAATAATAATACTTCAAGCATACTAACTAAGTAATCATGCCTTCTCAAAATAACATGGCCAAAGAAAGCTATCCCTACAAAATCATATAGTCTGGCTATGCTCCATCTTCACCACACAAAATATTTAAATCATGCACAACCCCGATGACAAGCCAAGCAATTGTTTCATACTTTTGATGTTCTCAAACTTTTTCAATCTTCACGCAATACATGAGCGTGAGCCATGTATATAGCACTATAGGTGAAATAGAAGGGTGGTTGTGGAGAAGACAAAAATGGAGAAGATAGTCTCACATCAACTAGGCGTATCAACGGGCTATGGAGATGCCCATTAATAGATATCAATGTGAGTGAGTAGAGATTGCCATGCAACGAATGCACTTGAGCTATAAATGTATGAAAGCTCAACAAAAGAAACTAGTGGGTGTGCATCCAACTTTCTTGCTCACGAAGACCTAGGGCATTTTGTGGAAGCCCATCATTGTAATATACAAACCAAATTCTATAATGAAAGATTCCCACTAGTATATGAAAGTGACAACATAGGAGACTCTCTATCATGAAGATCATGGTGCTACATTGAAGCACAAGTGTGGTAAAAGGATAGTAGCATTGCCCCTTCTCTCTTTTTGTCTCATTTTTTTATTTTTTTATTTGGGCCTTCTCTTTTTTTATGGCCTCTTTTCTCTTTTTTTATTTGGGCTTCTTTGGCCTCTTTTATTTATTTATTTTCATCCGGAGTCTCATCCCGACTTGTGGGAGAATCATAGTCTCCGTCATCCTTTCCTCACTGGGGACAATGCTCTAATAATGAAGATCATCACACTTTTATTTACTTACAACTCAAGAATTACAACTCGATACTTAGAACAAGATATGGCTCTATATGAATGCCTCCGGCAGTGTACCGGGATGTGCAATGATGCATGAGTGACATGTATGAAATAATTATGAACGGTGGCTTTGCCACAAATACGATGTCAACTACATGATCATGCAAGCAATATGACAATGATGAAGCGTGTCATAACAAACAGAATGGTGGAAAGTTGCATGGAAATATATCTTGGAATGGCTATGGAAATGCCATGATAGGTAGGTATGGTGGCTGTTTTGAGGAAGGTATATTGTGGGTTTATGATACCGGCGAAAGGTCCGCGGTATTAGAGAGGCTAGAAATGGTGGAAGAGTGAGAGTGCGTATAATCCATGGACTCAACATTAGTCATAAAGAACTCACATACTTATTGCAAAAATCTATTAGTTATCGAAACAAAGTACTACACGCATGCTCCTAGGGGGATAGATTGGTAGGAAAAGACCATCGCTCGTCCCCGGCCGTCACTCATAAGGAGGACAATCAATAAATACATCATGCTCCGACTTCTTAACATAACGGTTCACCATACGTGCATGCTACGGGAATCACAAACTTCAACACAAGCATTTCTCAAATTCACAACTACTCAACTAGCATGACTCTAATATCACCATCTTCATATCTCAAAACAATCATCAAGTATCAAACTTCTCTTAGTATTCAATGCACTTTATATGAAAGTTTTTATTATACCCCTCTTGGATGCACATCATATTAGGACTAAATTCATAACCAAAGCAAATTACCATGTTGTTTAGGACTCTCAAAATGATATAAGAGAAGCATGAGATTTCATTAATTTCTATAAAATAAAACCACCACCATGCTATAAAAAGATATAAGTGAAGCACTAGAGCAACGACAAACTACTCCGAAAGATATAAGTGAAGATCAATGAGTAGTTGAATAATTATGTAACTATGTGAAGACTCTCTAACATTTAATAATTTCAGATCTTGGTATTTTATTCAAACAGCAAGCAAAACAAAATAAAATAAAATGACGCTCCAAGCAAAACACATATCATGTGGTAAATACAAATATAGCTCCAAGTAAAGTTACCGATGAACGAAGACGAAAGAGGGGATGCCTTCCGGGGCATCCCCACGCTTAGGATTTTGGTTGTCCTTGAATATTACCTTGGGTTGCCTTGGGCATCCCCAATCTTAGGCTCTTGCCACTCCTTATTCCATAGTCCATCGAATCTTTACCCAAAACTTGAAAACTTCACAACACAAAACTTAACAGAAAACTCGTAAGCTCCGTTAGTATAAGAAAATAAATCACCACTTAGGTAATGTTGTGAACTCATTCTAAAGTCATATTAGTGTAATATCTACTGTATTACAACTTCTCTATGGTTCATACCCTCCGATACTACTCATATATTCATCAAAATAAGCAAACAACACATAGAAAATAGAATCTGTCAAAAACAGAACAGTCTGTAGTAATCTGGATCAAACGTATACTTATGGAACTCATAAAATTCTAAAATAAATTGTTGGACCTGAGGAATTTATCTATTAATCATCTGAAAAAATAATTAACTAAATATCACTCTCCAATAAAATGACAGCAATTCTCGTGAGCGCTAAAGTTTCTGTTTTTTACAGCAAGATCAACAAGACTTTCCCCAAGTCTTCCCAACGGTTCTACTTGGCACAAACACTAATTAAAACATAAAAACTCAATCATAATAGAGGCTAGATAAAATATTTATTACTAAACAGGAACAAAAATCAAGGAACAAAAATAAAGTTGGGTTGCCTCCCAACAAGCGCTATCGTTTAACGCCCCTAGCTAGGCATGATGATTTCAATGATGCTCACATAAAGGATAAGAATTGAAACATAAAGAGAGCATCGTGAAGAATATGACTAACACATTTAAGTCTAACCCACTTCCTATGCATAGGGATTTTGTGAGCAAACAACTTATGGGAAAAATAATCAACTAGTATAGGAAGGCAAAACAAGTATAGCTTCAAAATTTTAAGCGCATAGAGAGGAAACTTGATATTATTGCAATTCCTACAGACATATATTCCTCCCTCATAATAATTTTCAGTAGCATCATTAATGAATTCAACAATATAACTATCACATAAAGCATTCTTTTCATGATGCTTAAGCATAGACTTTTTATTACTCTCCACATAAGCAAAATTCTTCTCATTCAGAATAGTGGGAGTATCATAAGAGACTCGAATACTATAAATTGTTTCCACATTAAAAGAGTAATGTTCAAAAAAGGGGTAATCGTAATCATGAAAAGTTTTATAAATATAATCACTACTTTTTATAGCATAAGTATCATCACAATAATCATCATAAGTAGGAGGCATGCTATCATCATTATAAATTTGCATATCAAAACTTGGGAGACTAAAGATATCATCTTCATTAAACGTAGCATCCCCAAGCTTGGGACAAACATTAATTGCAGCAAATATATTCTCAAAAACATTATCTTCATCAAACATAGCATCCCCAAGCTTGACCCTTTTCATATCATAAGCATAATCACTCTCATATGGATAGCACCAATAGTATAGCAATTATCATATTCTTCCAAGCAAGTGCCAAAAAGATTTTCAAGATCATAAGAAGTATCATCATCTTCCACAATTATATTTTCATGAGGCAAAACAACAATAGGAGTAGCATTATTTGGGGGAGATATCTTTTTACCTCTCTTCATTTTTCTTTTCTTCTTCTTCACCACATCATGTGTGGGTTCAATCCTCTTTTTGGAGCTCCTTATTAATGAGATTGGTTGAATAGGAGGCTCTTCCTCGTTACCTGATTCATCATAAGAAATAATAGGAGGGTATTGGTAAGTCTCTTCCCTTTCATTAGTATTCTCTTCATCTTCTATTTATTTTCTTTTCTTTATGTAGTTGGCAATATAAGGATTTTCAATACAATTCACCGCACAATACATATAAATTTCCTCTAGATCAAAACCAAGAAGTTTATAACGGGCAAATTCTGGAAGATGCTTAGTTATATGTTTCATTTCTTCGTAACCCATAAGCAAATTGAGTTCATTATAATGTGCAAGAAATCAAGTCATCACAATTTTTGTACACGATTAGATCATGAAACAATTTGCATCGGATAGCTAAATGACCCTGTTCATTGCAAAGTCCACAAGTACATCCAAGAAAATTTAAATTTCTAGCACAATCATCTAGCCTTTCTTGCAACAATTTAGTTTCTAAGTACTTATGCCTCTTGCAATATCTATCTTCCCTATTTGGTGTGTACTTACAAACCCAATGCACTCCACAAAAATTGACATGTTTATAGGAGACATTTTCATCATAACTAGTGCAATCATCATTAGTATCATGGATATTCAAGGAGTTCATACTAACAACATTGCAATCATGCTCATCATTCAAAGATTTAGTGCCAAACATTTTAATGCATTCTTCTTCTAACACTTTGGCACAATTTTCTTTTCCATCATACTCACGAAAGATATTAAAAAGATGAAGCGTATGAGGTAGACTCAATTCCATTATTTTAATTTTTTATAAACTAAACTAGTGCTAAAACAAGAAACTAAAAGACTCAATTGCAAGATCTAAAGATATACCTTCAAGCGCTAACCTCCCCGGCAACGGCGCCAGAAAAGAGCTTGATGTCTACTATACAACCTTCTTCTTGTAGATGTTGTTGGGCCTCCAAGTGCAGTGGTTTTTAGGACAGTAGCAAATTTCCCTCAAGTGGATGACCTAAGGTTTATCAATCCGTAGGAGGCGTAGGATGAAGATGGTCTCTCTCAAGCAACCCTGCAACCAAATAACAAAGAGTCTCTTGTGTCCCCAACACACCCAATACAATGGTAAATTGTATAGGTGCACTAGTTCGGCGAAGAGATGGTGATACAAGTGGTATATGGATAGTAGATATAGGTTTTTGTAATCTGAAAATATAAAAACAGCAAGGTAACTAATGGTAAAAGTGAGCGTAAACGGTATTGCAATGCTAGGAAACAAGGCCTAGGGTTCATACTTTCACTAGTGCAAGTTCTCTCAACAATAATAACATAATTGGATCACATAACTATCCCTCAACATGCAACAAAGAGTCACTCCAAAGTCACTAATAGCAGAGAACAAACGAAGAGATTATGGAAGGGTACGAAACCACCTCAAAGTTATTCTTTCCAATCAAACCGTTGGGCTATTCCTATAAGTGTCACAAACAGCCCTAGAGTTTGTACTATAATAACACCTTAAGACACAAATCAACCAAAACCCTAATGTCACCTAGATACTCCAATGTCACCTCAAGTATCCGTGGGTATGATTATACGATATGCATCACACAATCTCAGATTCATCTATTCAACCAACACATAGGACCTCAAAGAGTGCCCCAAAGTTTCCACCGGAGAGTCAAGACGAAAACGTGTGCCAACCCCTATGCATAGGTTCATGGGCGGAACCCGCAAGTTGATCACCAAAACATACATCAAGTGGATCAATAGAATACCCCATTGTCACCACGGGTATCCCAAGCAAGACATACATCAAGTGTTCTCAAATCCTTAAAGACTCAATCCGATAAGATAACTTCAAAGGGAAAACTCAATCCATTACAAGAGAGTACGTAGAGGGGGAGAAACATCATAAGATCCAACTATAATAGCAAAGCTCGTGATACATCAAGATCGTACTACCTCAAGAACACGAGAGAGAAAGATCAAACACATAGCTACTGGTACATACCCTCAGTCCCGAGGGAGAACTACTCCCTCCTCGTCATGGAGAGCACCGGGATGATGAAGATGGCCACCGGAGAGGGATTCCCCCTCCGGCAGGGTACCGGAACGGGTCTAGATTGGCTTTCGGTGGCTACGGAGGCTTCTGGCGGCGGAACTCCCGATCTATTGTGTTCCCTGATAGTTTTAGGGTATATGGATATATATAGGCGGAAGAAATACATCAGGGGAGCCACGAGGGGCCCACGAGGGTGGAGGGCGCGCCCAGGGGGTGGGCGCGCCCCCTGCCTCGTGGCTTCCTCGTTGATCCCCTGACGTGCACTCCAAGTCTCCTGTATTGCTTTCTTTCCAAAAATAACTTTTTCGAAGGTTTCATTCCGTTTGGACTCCGTTTGATATTCCTTTTCTTTGAAACCCTAAAACAAGCAAAAAACAGAAACTGGCACTGGGCTCTAGGTTAATAGGTTAGTCCCAAAAATCATATGAAATAGCATATAAATGCATATAAAACATCCAAGGTTGATAATATAATAGCATGGAACAATCAAAAATTATAGATACGTTGGAGACGTATCAGTTTACTGTCCATTCTCCTGGTCGTCCACATCGCATTCTCCACATCTCCATGCACCGCCCCCGCTCTCATGCATCTTCCTCCACTCACTAACGATGGGCAAGTCCTGGGCCTCGATGTCGGCGGGTGGATTCGGATATGGCTCCGGGTCGTGGTGCCGCCCTTCTCGCTCTTCGGGGCCCTCTTCCTCCACAGCGGTCGGCTCCTTTGCAAAGGAGGAGATCTTTATGTCCCTCGGCGGCGAGGAGTAGAAGCCGCGGCAACAGTCATGCCTCCTCTCAAAGGCCACGACGACGACAGGGGAATACGAAGCGCATATGGAGTTGATGCTTCGGCGCTCGCTCCACCATGACGACAGTCCGGCGCCGCCACTGGAGCCACTTTGTCGTGCGTGAAGGCGGAGCAGATTCTCCTTCTCGCTGACAGATGAAGGCGGGCCTCCTTCTCCCCCCACCCCTCCCGCGCAGCCGCTGCATCCAAATCGGACGTCACGTGAAGGAGGAGCGCATTATCGCCATCACCACACCACGTGAAGAAGGAGCGGGAGTCGCCACCCCCTAGCCACACTAGTTGCGACTAGGACGCATTGGCGGTGCTTCCCCTTGCATGGCAGAGGTAGCGGCATGATGGCCCACAAGTATAGGGGATCAATCGTAGTACTTTCGATAAGTAAGTGTGTCAAACCCAATGAGGAGCATAAGAAAATGACATGGGATTTTTTGGAAGATAATATCTGCAAGCACTGAAATTATCGGTAACAGATAGTTTGATAGCAAGCTAATTTGTAACGAGCAGGAAGTAACAATACTAACTAACGTGAAGCAAGCTAGCTCAATCCTTTTTGTAGCAAAGGATAGGCTGGAGCTGTCTCTTAATTACAATAAGCAAAGTGTTCTTGAGAACACACGAGAATTTCATCTAGTCACTTTCATCATGTTTGTTTGATTTACGTTCGCTACTTTGATAATTTGATATGTGGGTGGACCGGTGCTTGGGTGTTGTTCTTACTTGAACAAGCCTCCCACTTATGATTAACCTCTCTCGCAAGCATCCGCAACTACGAAAGAAGAATTAAAACAAATCTAACCATAGCATTAAACATATGGATCCAAATCAGCCCCTTATGGAATAGCGCATAAACTAGGGTTTAAGCTTTTGTCACTCTAGCAACCCATCATCTAATTACTACTCCACAATGACTTTCCTTAGGCCCAAAGATGGTGAAGTTTCATGTAGTCGACATTCACATGACACCACTAAAGGAAGCAACTGAAGAAAATATGCCCTAGAGGCAATAATAAAGTTGTTATTTATATTTCCTTATATCATGATAAATGTTTATTATTCATGCTACAATTGTATTAACCGAAAACTTAGTACATGCGAGAATACATAGACAAACATAGTGTCCCTAGTATGCCTCTACTTGACTAGCTCGTTAATCAAAGATGGTTAAGTTTCCTGACCATAGACATGTTTGTCATTTGATGAACGGGATCACATCATTAGAGAATGATGTGGATGGACAAGACCCATCTGTTAGCTTAGCATTATGATCGTTTAGTTTTATTGCTATTGCTTTCTTCATGACTTATACATATTCCTCTCACTATGAGATTATGCAACTCCCAAATACCAAAGGAACACCTTCTATGCTATCAAACATCACAACATAACTGGGTGATTATATAGATGCTCTACAGGTGTCTCCGAAGGTGTTTGTTGAGTTGGCATAGATCGAGATTAGGATTTGTCACTCCGTGTATCGGAGAGGTATCTCTGGGCCCTCTCGATAATGCACATCACCATAAGCCTTGCAAGCAATGTAACTAATGAGTTAGTTACGGGATGATGCATTACTGAACGAGTAAAGAGACTTGCTGGTAACGAGATTGAACTAGGTATGATGATACCGATGATCGAATCTCCGGCAAGTAACATACCAATGACAAAGGGAATAACGTATGTTGTTATGCGGTTTGACCGATAAAGATCTGCGTAAAATATGTGGGAGCCAATATGAGCATCTAGGTTCCGCTGTTGGTTATTGACCGGAGATGTGTCTCGGTCATGTCTACATAGTTCTCGAACCCGTAGGGTCCGCACGCTTAACGTTCGATGATGATTTGTATTATGAGTTAGGTGTTTTGGTGACCGAAGTTTGTTCGAAGTCTCAGATGAGATCATGGACATGACGAGGAGTCTCGAAATGGTCGATAGGTAAAGATTGATATATTGGACGAAGGTATTCGGACATCGAAAAGGTTTCGGGGCGTTTCAGATATTTATCAAGGAACTGAGGGGTTACCGGAACCCCCCGGGGAAGTTATGGGCCCTAATGGGCCATAAGGGAGTATGAGTGGGCAGCCCACAGGGTGGCGCTCCCCTCCAAGGGCAGTCCAAATTGGACTAGGGGGAGGGGGCGCGGCCCCCTCTTTCCTTTCCCTCTCCCTCTCCTTCCCTCCTTCCCCCTCTTGGAATAGGAATGGGAATCCAACTAGGATTGGGAATCCTAGTTGGACTACCCCCTTGGCGAGCCCTCCTTGGCCACCGGCCTCCTCCTCCCCCTCCTTTATATACTTGGCCAGGGGCACCCCAAAGGCACATCAATTGTTCTTTAGCCATGTGCGGTGCCCCCTTTCATAGTGTACCACCTCGGTCATATTGTCGTAGTGCTTAGGCGAAGCCCTGCGCGGATCACATCACCAACACCGTCACCACGCCGTCGTGCTGACAGAACTCTCCCTCGACCCTCTACTGGATCAAGAGCTTGAGGGACGTCATCATGCTGAACGTGTGCTGAACACAGAGGTGCCGTACGTTCAGTACTTGGATCGGTTGGATCGTGAAGACGTTCGACTACATCAACCGCGTTACTAAACACTTCCGCTTTCGGTCTACGAGGGTACATAGACACACTCTCCCGTGTCGTTGCTATGCATCTCCTAGATAGATCTTGCGTGTTCATAGATTTTTTTTTGAATTACTACGTTCCCCAACAACAACAACACACTTATCATCAAAATATCGAAGAATACCAAATTCACAAGATTACTTATGACAAGACTTCTCCCATGTCCTCAAAAATAAAAGTAACTACTCACAAGTCATATTCATGTTCAAGATCAGAGGGGTATTGAATAGCATCATGGATCTGAACATTTAATCTTTCATCAAATAAACCAACTAGCATAAACTACAAGATGTAATCAACACTACTAGCAATCCATAGGTACCAATCTGAGATTTTGATACAAAGATTGAATACAACAGATGAACTAGTGTATGACATGAGATGGTGCTGGTGAAGATGTTGATGAAGATTGGTTCTCCCACAATGAGAGGATCGTTGGTGATGTCGATGGCTTCGATTTCCCCCTCCCACAGGGAAGTTTCCCCAATGAAATCGCTCCACCGGAGAGCAAAAGTGCTCCTGCCCAGGTTCCGCCTCGAGACGGTGGCGTTCCATCCCGAAAGTCCTCTCCTTATTTTATTTTTCTAGGGCAGATGGGCTTATATACCAGAATATGGGCATCGGAGGCTGGCCAGGGGCCCACAAGCCACCAGGGCGCGCCCTAGTGCCTTGTGGGCACCTGGGTGGCCCCCTGATATTTCTTTTCTCTACTGTTTTTTATTTATTCCAAAATAATTCTCCATGAAATTTCAACTCATTTGAAGATATGCGGAATAGGTATATTTGACATAGCTTTTTCAGGTCCAGAATTCCAGCTGCCGACAATCTTCCTCTTCATGTAAATCTTGCAAATTAAGAGAGAAACGACATTGGAATTGCTCCACAAAGTATTAAATTGATCAAAAATATTATAAATAATAATAGAAAAACATGATCAAAATGAACGTATCACGGTAGTTCATCCTCTCGGGGTGCCTTGACAACGCAGGAGAATGCGGACAAAGAGCGGCAGTGACAGAACAGGCGCAACGCTGCACGCCAGGTGGAGTTCGCGGACTCCAGCGCCCTGTCGCCGCAAATCCTAAGGACCCGGAGCTCGCAACGGCTTGGGTCGTCGACTAGTCGAAGATTATGGCAGAGGTGAGCAAGCTCTGTGGCCTTGATGAAGAGATGCTAAAGTACGACGGGGAGTGGTCTCTCAGCGAGACGACCGTTGCCGCCACCTCCGGCAAGTCCATCCTCCCTGCACACGCCCGTGGTGGTCGCGGCTGCATTGCGCGCTACGCGGGAGGAAGCAGAGAGAATCATGCGTGAGCGCCAAGCGGCGGCCGGGAAGCCCCGCCGCGACCCCAAACCCTTCCACCGTTGGAAGCCTGACGACGACAACTCTGATGACGGCGACGAAGGTGCCGTCTAGCCCGGGCGCACTGTCAAGTATAGGGTAGTTAATTTTTTAAGTTATAGTTGATCGGACGAAATATCGTCCGATTATATGTAAAAATTATCTAAATTTGAATGAAAATCATTCAGTTTGTTTAAATCGGCATCATTTTTTCTTTTGGTTAAATTCCTTTCAAAATGTGACTGGACGAACGTTTGCAACTAGCTTTGGATGACCGACTCCCATATCAGTATCTAGTCACCTGTCCAGACTGTTCCATAGACAGATGCAATATTCATTTTAAGGGTCTGCGTTGAAGATGTCCTTAGCATCTCATCTAACCTCCTTTACACTGAAAGAGACCTCATTGTGAAAAAGCGCATGTGTCTAAGTGGCTTACTCGTCCCATGCCTCACTTACCGGACATGACGCTGCCCAAAGGCAATTCTATGTGTTAGTTGTGCAGTCAGCTAACCCACAACTTTTGTTTTTGTTTGCAAGCCTAGTTGTATTCATATGTGCAAAAAATAGGACATTTTTAAGAAAATAGTGCACTTGAACCTAGGCCCGGCTCTGAAGGGGGGCGAGCAAGGCGGCCGCACGGGGCCCTCAAAACCGAGGGGCCCCCTCCCTGGTGTGCGGCGGCACGGAGCACCTCTATTCCTAACCGTCGGAGACGTCATTAGAAGAGCATGGAACCTGACTGTGTCTTCAGGAAGAAGGATGAAATGTTTTTCTTTTGCGATCTGGGGCCTTGGGCTTTTTCTTTCTTAGCGATTGGGTGGTTAAATTGTGGGCGATTCTTCAAAAACAAAGTGATTGTGGGCTATGTCATGTTGGCTAGCAAGCGCACCAGTACAACCCTTTTTTCTTCTATGTTTTACCTAGAAGAAAACCTTTTTTGACGATAGCACACTACTCCTTTGGTTAATTAGCGTTAGCAAAGGAATTGCCCGTAAAAAAGGTAAAGGAATTGGTGGAATTGGCGATTAGGATGGATACTTTCGTGCTTTCCATTGCAGTGGCTCTAAACCGTACCACATTAATAATAGAACCTACCAGTTGAAGAAAAATATTTACCACACTAAGAATACCTTAAAAGAAAAAAAATGAAAACCTAAACAAGCCAGGAGTGACACACGAAGCAACTCTTCCTTTCATTATTTTTAATCAATAATACTAATTTATATATTTTTACGATTTTTCTAAATCACATTTAGATGTGCTTTAAGTATTGCACATCTAAATTCTATGTCATCGATCTTATATATAGGTTTCTATAGATATTTTATTTATTTATTTATTTATTTTTCTTTTTTAGTTTGATTGAGTCACTTAGATGTGCAATACTTAGAGCACATCTAATTATGCCCTAGACAGGTTGATTGTAATAAGATGATGGTTGATAGTTCTACCAACTTTATATCTGTGATGTACATTGATAATCTACTATGGTGTTCGCATATGCTAACTATAGTTGTTATCTACTCCCTCTGTTCCATAATGTAAAGCGTTTTTCTTACTCTAATGCATCGTCGAAAAATGTCTTACATTATGGGACGGAGGAAGTAGCTATTATACATTTTTGTCACAAAACTTTCTCTTCGTGCTATTGGTTTCACCACGTTAAAAATTTTAGTTTGTCCTTCACCATGGTGTGAGCACAATTTACACAATTTAGCTCGCTACATTGTAAAGGCAACTTGTTTGACGTCATATACAATCACCCCTGTCTGGCTGCCTATCAGTCGACGTTTGATCTCCTATGCTCCCTAGCCGGATATTCTCGATCACACCTGATCGCTCCCTCACGCGACCACAATGAATGACGAGTTGCCAATAGGAGGCCGCATCGTGCACAAAGACCACCTCAAGGACGCAATTTCAGAGATGGTATAACTCTAGTTTTGTTTGATGCCATTATCTTTAATAATAATTTTAAAATAAGGGGCCTACATTCTAATTTTGCTTTGGGACCCCAAAATCTGAGGACCAGGGCTGTTGAACCCACAACTTTTTTTTGTGGGTCAAACCCACAACTTTTTTATGCTGGCACCGCCACTGCATTGCCCCATATACTGATGTGGCAAGAACATGCATGTCACCCGTAAAATAAAAAAAGAACATGCATGTCGATCGCTCTTAACTACTTCCTTCATTCCTAAATATAAGTCTTTGTAGAGATTTTACTATAGACCACATACGGATGTATATAGATGCATTTTAGAATATATGGTTCATTCATTTTACTTCGTATGTGGTCCAATGTCTCCAAAGACTTTTATACTTAGAAACAGAGGAAGTAGTTAATTTTCGAAGATGAGCTCGTGGCTCGATGATTGGTTGTGGCGGTGGCCACCCAGCCCGCCCAAGATCGATCTCTGGGATCGATGTGGGTGTCTCATCTAGGGTACTACCTCCGTCTTGGTGAATAAGTCATTCACATAGTTCTAGGTTGACGATTTAACTATCTAAATATGTATTATATGTGACAAAAGATATATATTTAGAAACTACATTATTGTAAAAATCTAGTGATATACTTTTCATGACATATAACACATATTTAAATCCTCAAATCGATGACCTAGAACCACGCGAGTGATTTATTCACCTAGACGGAGGTAGTAGCTCACACGTCTACAAGATGACGTGTGGTGATGTATAGGTTGTAGATCTTGGTTGGTGTATAGCGGGTGTCTAGTAGTGTGTGTGCGTGTGATGTGTGTGTTGTGCGTATATGGGTCGATCGATACGGCTGGATGGATGCATGGGTGCGGCCCGGTTAGTTGCGCACCTAACACGAGTGCCCGAGGGCGACTTCCTTGGTTAGTTGCGTGCGCACGCGCGACTTGCAGGTCGCGTCTGCCCCTCATCTTCCAACGTAGTATACACAATGCCCTCTTCCCGGCCGTATATATCCGCGTGCGTACAACGTCCAGAAAACCACAGCCCAAACGACCGAGCTAGCCCTTCAAGAAACAAACCATCATACGAGACAGACGCCGGCCGCGACACAAGCGGACGATCCCCGGAGTGCGGATCGATGGCGCCGGTGAGCAACGAGACGTTCCTCCCGACGGCGGCGTGGGGGGAGGCCACGCTGCGCCCGTCCTTCGTGCGGGACGAGGACGAGCGGCCCAAGGTGGCGCACGACCGCTTCAGCGATGCGGTGCCGGTGATCTCGCTCGACGGCATCGACGGCGCGCGCCGGGCCGAGATCCGGGACCGCGTGGCGGCGGCCTGCGAGGGATGGGGCATCTTCCAGGTGGTCGACCACGGCGTCGACGCCGACCTCATCGCCGACATGACACGCCTCTCT
Organism: Triticum aestivum; assembly: GCF_018294505.1. Lineage (NCBI taxonomy): Eukaryota > Viridiplantae > Streptophyta > Magnoliopsida > Poales > Poaceae > Triticum > Triticum aestivum. The sequence continues at coordinate 729,754,284 of NC_057797.1, forward strand.
CGCGAGTTCTTCGCGCTGCCCGCCGAGGACAAGCTCCGGTACGACATGTCCGGGGGCAAGAAGGGCGGCTTCATCGTCTCCAGCCACCTGCAGGTATACACGCATTTATTTTTTTTGTTTTGGCGGGTACACACGCACATGCATGCCATGCCAGGTAAAATGATTTAATACTATACAAAATTAAGATGAAACAGATTGCAGTCAGTCGGTTTTGAATAAAGGAAGGAAGAATGGCCTCGTCGAAGAGAAGGAAGGGACTTGCCATCATCACCCCATTATCTATCTTAGGATTCAAAGTGGACGGCAGTGGTGGGGCTTTGCCGGAGAAAAAAACGGCCATCGCTGGGGCTAGAGGGATGGCTAAGGGCGGTGCTAGAATGGCGGTGGGGGCAGTGCTAGAATGGCGGTGGGTGGATGTTGAGGGAAGGGCGAGGCGATGAGGCAGTGCTGGAGCGCCGCTGACAGGCAGTGGTGGTCTGCGGTTCGGCCGGTGGTCCGTGGGGTGGTTGGGTGAGACAGTATGTGAGGAAGAAGAGCAAGCTGCGCAAGGTTGAAAACGAAGGCTGGACGTTAGATTTTGATCCAATGGTTAAAATAGAATCGATTGAACCGTTCGAAAAAATCTGTCGACTGTCTTGTAGCCGCTTCCAACAAATTGATCCATGCATGGATGAAGAAACTCACGAGAATTTTGTGTGGCGATGCAGGGTGAGGCGGTGCAGGACTGGAGGGAGATAGTGACCTACTTCTCGTACCCGGTGAAGGCGAGGGACTACGGGCGGTGGCCGGAGAAGCCGGCGGGGTGGCGCGCGGTGGTGGAGCGATACAGCGAGCGACTCATGGGACTGTCGTGCAAGCTGCTGGGCGTGCTGTCGGAGGCGATGGGCCTGGAATCGGAGGCGCTCGCCAAGGCGTGCGTTGACATGGACCAGAAGGTGGTGGTCAACTTCTACCCGCGCTGCCCCCAGCCGGACCTCACCCTGGGCCTCAAGCGCCACACCGACCCCGGCACCATCACCCTCCTCCTGCAGGACCTCGTCGGCGGCCTTCAGGCCACCCGCGACGGCGGCAAGACCTGGATTACCGTCCAGCCCATCTCCGGCGCCTTCGTCGTCAACCTCGGCGACCACGGCCACGTCAGTACTCTCTTCATATTCTTCCGTGCCATGCATGCTAGCATCTCGATCGATCGACCACTAATTGAACATTTGTAATTTACTGTGCTTTGTGCATGCAGTTCATGAGCAACGGGAGGTTCAAGAACGCGGACCACCAGGCGGTGGTGAACGGGGAGAGCAGCCGGCTGTCGATCGCGACGTTCCAGAACCCGGCGCCGGACGCGAGGGTGTGGCCGCTGGCGGTGAGGGAGGGGGAGGAGCCCATACTGGAAGAACCCATCACCTTCGCCGAGATGTACCGCCGCAAGATGGAGCGCGACCTCGACCTCGCCAAGCGCAAGAAGCAGGCCAAGGACCAGCTGATGCAGCAGCAGCTCCAGCTCCAGCAGCAGCAGGCGGTCGCCGCCGCGCCCATGCCGGCGGCCACCAAGTCTCTCAACGAAATTCTTGCCTGACCATTCCGGCGGCGCGCGATTAAATATTTTAAATTGATTGATGCGTGGGATTTGATTCTCCTAAGTACGAGATAAATTATGCATATAATATCCGTACGTGTGTAGCAGGGAGGAGCTCGACCTGTAATAATGTCGTGCGTGGAACTGAACCGAGCTAAGTAAATAAGGAGTTATCATGAGTTTGGCGTGTGCAGAAATATAGCGTACTCATTTCGTACTGGCTTCTGGTATAACCCAGCCGTGTGGTTGGGCTACATTCTTTTCTTGGGCACATGAGTTGTTGATTTATATTTTTCTTAAGATAACGAACCGCTAAGCTGTGTGCACATGAGTTGTCCACGTACATTTGGAACGGCCAACACCTCTTTTTTTTCTTGTTCTTTTTTTGAAGCTCAATGCCCCTAGGCTCTTTATTCAACAGGCGCAAGCATGTGTGACTGAACAACCTCAGCCAGCCAGCCAGCCAGGGATTACATCAAAAGTTTCAACAGAAGTGGGAAACGGTGAGCCACTACATTAGTACGTAGAACGACTAGAAAACCGCAGCTTGAATCCCTGGAGCAAATTACTCATATCCTTCAACTCACATAGAATATATGTGATAACCAATGGACTTTTCTCTGGTGATTCCCATAGGCGCTGAATATCTTGACAGTCGGTCTCAATTACCACTTGTTGAAGTCCCATCTCTAGGGGCTATACTTATCGCATCTCAAGAGGCCAAGAGCTCTATGGACAGTAGGTCAGTAACTCCCTCGTATCGGAAACAAGCTGCTCTCAGCCAAGCCCCTTGGTCATTTCGGACAATAATACCTGCCCCTCCTGTACTCCTTGAATCAGTTGCCCCGTCTGCATTCAACTTGATCCATCCGGCCTCTGGGGCCTGCCATTTTTGCACACCATTGTTGTGAACTTCCACACTTGGCGGCAGCTCCAGAGCACGAACAATCTCCTCTATGATGATTATTGACTGTAGTGGTTGGTACTCCTTCTCCCCATGTGTATACTTGTTGCGTGAGTGCCAAATTGCCCACACCGAAGTGATCTGTTCACATCATCTCTTTTTATAAGCTGATGATCAAATATCTTGAGACTTCTTGATTTCAAAGTAAGGAGCAGCCGCCTCCCGAACCCCTTTGCATGATCACACTCTAGCAGGCTATGGGATAATGACTCGTTATCATGCCCGCACATAGGGCATAGTGATAAGGTCCTGATATGCCGTCATTTCAGCTCGCCGTAAGGCTGGTTGTAATGGGTGTATCATAACTAGTATCATGCATGCCAACTACACAATTTTGATGAGATGACATAGAATCAAATGAAGTAATGCAATAAATGAGACTACCTAAGATACTAGTCTATGATATTATGCACTACGGAGGTAGTAATATACACTAATATTATATGCATTATACTACTATACGATACTCCCCCATTACGACCGGTCTAACATGACAGAAAATCCTTTACCACACGCCACCAGAAAACTCTAATTTCTGGGAGCACATTGATCTTCCACAGTGATCTCCATGTCTCCTCCCCACAGTGATGACCCACGAGGGCTAGAGTGGTAAAATATGCTTCCAATGAAAGCAAGTCTAGCAGATGCACTATATCTACCCATCCCGCAAAATTAAAAAGCTGTCAAAAATTAAATAACCGTCCATATATAGGACCCGGAAGAAAAATCGTGCCGAGCAAGTTCCGTATATCGGCCCGACCCGTACAAATTTATGCGGCGACCTCCATATTTTGGGATGTACCCGGCAAATCTACCGTTTCCCCCTCCCTTTTGTGGTTCCCTCTATCCCTCACGTGACTTGGCGGGAGAGAAATTTCAGCTCGGGCCGACCATTCCACTGCCGCCCCTACCGCAAATGTCCGGGGGTATTTGCTTCTCCCGGCCACCCCGCGTCGTGGAGAGCTTCGGTCGTCCTCGTCTACATCTTCTCCACCAAGATTGGACCTCAGGGGTGGCTCATTTTTGCCGCGGGTGGGCAGCAGCCATCGGCGCCATGGATCCGCCAAGTAGCTTCGTGGAGTGGCTAGTTGCGGGCGGATCCAATTGCTCCGGTCACGAGTGAGCTACGCAGTTGTCTGTGCTTGCCAAACCCACGGGCAGGCGACAAGGGGAAGAAGGGGCCGATGGCGGCTGCGGATTTCTAATCGGCCAGCGGTGGGGAAGTTACTGGTGGCTTTGCTTCTGGGGAAATTGGTTCCGGTCAAAGGTAATATATAGAGCTTTCCTTCTGATTTAATTTCCGTCCAACAGGTGATCTTTGACAAAGTACAGAATTTATTTTGTATATGGATGATTGTAGTTCGTCCTTGGAGTCGGAGTCGGATGATTCTGACATAGAGGGGATGCTTTTTGACAACGATGCTGAGCACCTCCTCTTGTTGCATCTCGTCTAAGAATTTGAAGATGGTTGGCCGTCTTTGCATTCTTGGCAACCGAGCCCTCGGCCACAATATGCTCATGAAAGACTACTTTGCCGAGGTACCAAGAAGAATAAGCGTCGCACATCGACGGTTGGCCGTCTTTGCATTCTTGGCAACCGAGCCCTCGACCACAATATGCTCATGAAAGACTACTTTGCCGAGGTACCAACCTCTATGGCTCACCTCTTCCCTTGGCGTTATCAAATGCGTAGATCTATTTTTGTTCGTGTTGTTCATGATTGAGAGGAAAATTGTCGTTTATTCACTCGCGGGAGGAATGCAACCGATTTGCTTGGATTTAGTGCATACCAAAAAAATCAACGGCAATCAGAGTGATAACATATGGCCTTCCGACTGATTACACTGATGAGTATCTTCGCATTCAAAAAAATATCGTGCTCAAATGAGTATGGGTGTTTGCCAAGACCATGATCCGGGTATTTCGTCCCGAGTACCTCCGAGCTCCCAGTGAGTTGGACACTACTACTTGTAAACTACATTGCGACTTCCCCGAGGAGGAGGGTTGAAGAAGTACAGTAGAGATAAGTATTTCCCTCGATGAGAACCAAGGTTATCGAACCAATAGGAGAATCAAGAAAACTCTCGTCTTTAACACCCACACACACAAAAGTAAATACTTGCACCCAACACTGGCAAGAGGGTTGTCAATCCCCTTGAACTCGTTACTTGCAAGGATTAATTCCGATAGTGATAGATAGATAAAAAGTAAAGTAAAACAAAAAAAGTAAAATTGAAGCAAAGTATTTTGTTTTTAATAATATGGTAAAAGTAGACCCGGGGGGCATAGTTTTCACTAGAGGCTTCTAGGGTTTAGCCTCCTTGTGTTGGGGAACGTTGCAGAAAACAAAAATTTTCCTACGGTTTCACCAAGATCCATCTATGAGTTCATCTAGCAACGAGTGATCGGATTGCATCTACATACCTTTGTAGATCATGCGCGGAAGCGTTCAAAGAACGGGGATGAGGAAGTCATACTCGACGTGATCCAAATCACCGGAGATCCTAGCGCTGAACGGACGGCACCTCCGTGTTCAACACACGTACGTTCAGCGTGACGTCTCCTCCTTCTTGATCCAGTAAGGGGGGAGGAGAGGTTGATGAAGATCCAGCAGCGCGACGGCGTGGTGGTGGATGCAGGAGTCATCGCAGCAGGGCTTCGCCGTTCTACTGCGAGAGGGAGAGGTGTAGTAGGGGAGAGGGAGGCGCCAAGAGTCAAGGGTGCGGCTGCCCCTCCCTCCCCCCCTTTATATAGGCTCCCCAAGGGGGGCGCCGGCCCTAGGAGATGGGATCTCCTAGGGGGGCGGTGGCCAAGGGTGGAGTGGCCCCCAAGGCAAGTGGGGCGCCCCCCCCACCCTAGGGTTTCCAACCCTAGGCGCGGGGGGTGGGCCAAGGGGGGCGCACCAGCCCACTATGGGCTGGTTCCCTTCCCCACTTCAGCCCATGGGGCCCTCCGGGATGGGTGGTCCCACCCGGTGGTCCCCCGGGACCCATCCGGTGCTCCCGGTACAATACCGGTGACCCCCGAAACTCTGCCGATGGCCGAAACTGCACTTCCTATATATAATTCTTCACCTCCGGACCATTCCGGAACTCCTCGTGACGTCCGGAATCTCATCCGGGACTCCTAACAACTTTCGGGTTACTGCATATTCATATCTCTACAACCCTAGCGTCACCGAACCTTAAGTGTGTAGACCCTACGGGTTTGAGAGACATGTAGACATGGCCGAGATGGCTCTCCGGTCAATAACCGACAGCGGGATCTGGATACCCATGTTGGCTCCCACATGCTCCTCGATGATCTCATAGGATGAACCACGATGTCGAGGATTCAAGCAACCCCGTATACAATTCCCTTTGTCAATCGGTACGTTACTTGCCCGAGATTCGATCGTCGGTATCCCAATACCTCATTCAATCTCGTTACCGGCAAGTCACTTTACTCGTACCGTAATGCATGATCCCGTGACCAGACACTTGGTCACTTTGAGCTCATTATGATGATGCATTACCGAGTGGGCCCAGAGATACCTCTCCGTCATACGTAGTGACAAATCCCAGTCTTGATCCGTGTCAACCCAACAGACACTTTCGGAGATACCCGTAGTATACCTTTATAGTCACCCAGTTACGTTGTGACGTTTGGTACACCCAAAGCACTCCTACGGTATCCGGGAGTTACACGATCTCATGGTCTAAGGAAAAGATACTTGACATTGGAAAAACTCTAGCAAACAAACTATACGATCTTGTGCTATGTTTAGGATTGGGTCTTGTCCATCACATCATTCTCCTAATGATGTGATCTCGTTATCAATGACATCCAATGTCCATAGTCAGGAAACCATGACTATCTATTGATCAACGAGCTAGTCAACTAGAGGCTTACTAGGGACATGTTGGTGTCTACATATTCACACATGTATTACGATTTCCGGATAGCACAATTATAGCATGAATAAAAGACAATTATCATGAACAAGGAAATATAATAATAATCCTTTTATTATTGCCTCTAGGGCATATTTCCAACAGTCTCCCACTTGCACTAGAGTCAATAATCTACTTACATTGTGATGAATCGAACACCCATGGAATTCTGGTGTTGATCATGTTTTGCTCTAGGGAGAGGTTTAGTCAACAGATCTGCTACATTCAGGTCCGTATGTACTTTACAAATATCTATGTCTTCATCTTGAACATTTTCACGAATGGAGTTGAAGCGACGCTTGATGTGCCTGGTCTTCTTGTGAAACCTGGGCTCCTTGGCAAGTGCAATGGCTCCAGTGTTGTCACAGAAGAGCTTGATCGGCCCCGACGCATTGGGTATGACTCCTAGGTCGGTGATGAACTCCTTCACCCAGATTGCTTCATGTGCTGCCTCCGAGGCCGCCATGTACTCCGCTTCACATGTAGATCCCGCCACGACGCTCTGCTAGCAACTGCACCAGCTTACTGCCCCACCATTCAAAATATACACGTATCCGGTTTGTGACTTAGAGTCATCCAGATCTGTGTCGAAGCTAGCGTCGATGTAACCCTTTACGACGAGCTCTTCGTCACCTCCATAAACGAGAAACATTTCCTTAGTCCTTTTCAGGTACTTCAGGATATTCTTGACCGCTGTCCAGTGTTCCTTGCCGGGATTACTTTGGTACCTACCTACCAAACTTACGGCAAGGTTTACATCAGGTCTGGTACACAGCATGGCATACATAATAGAACCTATGGCTGAGGCATAGGGGATGACACTCATCTCTTCTATATCTTCTGCCGTGGTCGGACATTGAGCTGAGCTCAATTTCACACCTTGCAACACAGGCAAGAACCCCTTCTTAGACTGATCCATATTGAACTTCTTCAATATCTTATCAAGGTATGTGCTTTGTGAAAGACCTATGAGGCGTCTTGATCTATCTCTATAGATCTTGATGCCTAATATATAAGCAGCTTCTCCAAGGTCCTTCATTGAAAAACTCTTATTCAAGTAGGCCTTAATGTTGTCCAAAAGTTCTATATCATTTCCCATCAAAAGTATGTCATCTACATATAATATGAGAAATGCTACAGAGCTCCCACTCACTTTCTTGTAAACGCAGGCTTCTCCATAAGTCTGCATAAACCCAAACGCTTTGATCATCTCATCAAAGCGAATGTTCCAACTCCGAGACGCTTGCACCAGCCCATAAATTGAGCGTTGGAGCTTGCACACCTTGTCAGCATTCTTAGGATCGACAAAACCTTCCGGCTGCATCATATACAATTCTTCCTTAAGGAAACCATTAAGGAATGTCGTTTTGACGTCCATTTGCCATATCTCATAATCATAGAATGCGGCAATTGCTAACATGATTCGGACGGACTTCAGCTTCGCTACGGGAGAGAAAGTCTCATCGTAGTCAACCCCTTGAACTTGCCGATAACCCTTAGCGACAAGTCGAGCTTTATAGATGGTAACATTACCATCCGCGTCCGTCTTCTTCTTAAAGATCCATTTGTTTTCTATCGCTTGCCGATCATCGGGCAAGTCTGTCAAAGTCCATACTTTGTTTTCATACATGGACCCTATCTCGGATTGCATGGCTTCAAGCCATTTGTTGGAATCTGGGCCCGCCATCGCTTCTTCATAGTTCGAAGGTTCACCGTTGTCTAACAACATGATTTCCAAGACAGGGTTGCCGTACCACTCTGGTGCGGAACGTGTCCTTGTGGACCTACGAAGTTCAGTAGCAACTTGATCTAAAGTTTCATGATGATCATCATTAACTTCCTCTCTAGTCGGTGCAGGCACCTCAGGAACATTTTCTTGAGTTGCACCACTTTCCGGTTCAAGAGGCAATACTTCATCAAGTTCTACTTTCCTCCCACTTACTTCTTTCGAGAGAAACTCTTTCTCTAGAAAGGATCCATTCTTGGCAACAAAGATCTTGCCTTCGGATCTGAGGTAGAAGGTATACCCAATAGTTTCTTTAGGGTATCCTATGAAGACGTATTTTTCCGACGTGGGTTCGAGCTTTTCAGGTTGAAGTTTCTTGACATAAGCATCGCATCCCCAAACTTTTAGAAACGACAGCTTAGGTTTCTTCCCAAACCATAATTCATACGGTGTCGTCTCAACGGATTTCGACGGAGCCCTATTTAAAGTGAATGCGGCAGTCTCTAAAGCATAGCCCCAAAATGATAGCGGTAAATCGGTAAGAGACATCATAGATCGCACCATATCTAATAGAGTGCGATTACGACGTTCGAACACACCATTACGCCGAGGTGTTCCAGGCGGCGTGAGTTGTAAAACTATTCCACATTTTCTTAAGTGTGTGCCAAATTTGCGACTCAAGTATTCTCCTCCACGATCTGATCGCAGGAACTTGATTTTCCTGTCACGTTGATTTTCAACCTCACTCTGAAATTCCTTGAACCTTTCAAAGGTCTCAGACTTGTGTTTCATTAAGTAGACATACCCATATCTACTCAAGTCATTAGTGAGGGTGAGAACATAACGATAACCACCGCGAGCCTCAACACTCATTGGACCGCACACATCAGTATGTATGATTTCCAATAAGTTGGTTGCTCGCTCCATTGTTCCTGAGAACGGAGTCTTGGTCATTTTACCCATGAGACATGGTTCGCACGTGTCAAATGATTCGTAATCAAGAGACTCTAAAAGTCCATCTACATGGAGCTTCTTCATGCGTTTGACACCTATGTGACCAAGGCGGCAGTGCCACAAGTATGTGGGACTATCATTATTAACCTTACATCTTTTGGTACTCACACTATGAATATGTGTAGCATTACGCTCGAGATTCATTAAGAATAAACCATTCACCATCGGAGCATGACCATAAAACATATCTCTCATATAAATAGAACAACCATTATTCTCGGATTTAAATGAGTAGCCATCTCGTATTAAACGAGATCCTGATACAATGTTCATGCTCAAACTTGGCACTAAATAACAATTATTGAGGTTCAAAACTAATCCCGTAGGTAAATGTAGAGGTAGCGTGCCGACGGCGATCACATCGACCTTGGAACCATTCCCGACGCGCATCGTCACCTCGTCCTTCGCCAGTCTCCGCTTATTCCGCAGCTCCTGCTTTGAGTTACAAATGTGAGCAACTGCACTGGTATCAAATACCCAGGAGCTACTACGAGTACTGGTAAGGTACACATCAATTACATGTATATCACATATACCTTTCGTTTTGCCGGCCTTCTTGTCCGCTAAGTATTTGGGGCAGTTCTGCTTCCAGTGACCACTTTCCTTGCAATAAAAGCACTCAGTCTCGGGCTTGGGTCCATTCTTTGGCTTCTTCCCGGCAACTTGCTTGCCGGGCGCGGCAACTCCCTTGTCGTCCTTCTTGAAGTTCTTCTTACCCTTGCCTTTCTTGAACTTAGTGGTTTTATTCACCATCAACACTTGATGTTCCTTTTTGAATTCTACCTCTGCTGATTTCAGCATTGCAAATACTTCAGGAATGGTCTTTTCCATCCCCTGCATATTGAAGTTCATCACAAAGCTCTTGTAGCTCGGTGGAAGCGACTGAAGGATTCTGTCAATGACCGCGTCATCCGGGAGATTAACTCCCAGCTGAGTCAAGCGGTTATGTAACCCAGACATAGTGAGTATGTGCTCATTGACAGAACTGTTTTCCTCCATCTTACAGCTGAAGAACTTGTCGGAGACTTCATATCTCTCGACCCGGGCATGAGCTTGAAAAACCATTTTCAGCTCTTCGAACATCTCATATGCTCCGTGTCTCTCAAAACGCTTTTGGAGCCCCGGCTCTAAGTTGTAAAGCATGCCGCACTGAACGAGGGAGTAATCATCGGTGCGTGTCTGCCAAGCATTCATAATGTCTTGTTTTGCAGGGAGAACAGGTGCTTCACCTAGCGGTGCTTGTAGGACATAATCTTTCTTGGCAGCTATGAGGATGATCCTCAGGTTCCGGACCCAGTCCGTATAATTGCTGCCATCATCTTTCAGCTTGGTTTTCTCTAGGAACGCGTTAAAGTTGAGGACAACGTTGGCCATTTGATCTACAATACATGTTGTAAAGATTTTAGACTAAGTTCATGATAATTAAGTTCATCTAATCAAATTATTCAATGAACTCCCACTTAGATAGACATCCCTCCAGTCATCTAAGTATAACATGATCCGAGTTAACTAGGCCGTGTCCGATCATCACGTGAGACGGACTAGTCAACATCGGTGAACATCTTCATGTTGATCGTATCTTCTATACGACTCATGCTCGACCTTTTGGTCTTCTGTGTTCCGAGGCCATGTCTGTACATGCTAGGCTCGTCAACTCAACCTAAGTGTTTGCATGTGTAAATCTGTCTTACACCCGTTGTATGTGAATGTTGGAATCTATCACACCCGATCATCACGTGGTGCTTCGAAACAACAAACTGTCGCAACGGTGCACAGTTAGGGGGGACACTTTCTTGAAATTATTATGAGGGATCATCTTATTTACTACCGTCGTTCTAAGTAAACAAGATGCAAAAACATGATAAACATCACATGCAATCAAATAATAATAGTGACATGATATGGCCAATATCACATAGCTCCTTTGATCTCCATCTTGGGGCTCCATGATCATCTTGTCACCGGCATGACACCATGATCTCCATCATCATGATCTCCATCATCGTGTCTCCATGAAGTTGCTCGCCAACTATTACTTCTACTACTATGGCTAACACGTTTAGCAATAAAGTAAAGTAATTTACATGGCGTTTCTCAATGACACGCAGGCCATACAAAAAATAAAGACAACTCCTATGGCTCCTGCCGGTTGTCATACTCATCGACATGCAAGTCGTGATTCCTATTACAAGAACATGATCTCATACATCACATCTATATCATTCATCATTCATCACAACTTTGGCCATATCACATCACAGAACACTTGCTGCAAAAACAAGTTAGACGTCCTCTAATTGTTGTTGCAAGTTTTACGTGGCTGCAAGAGGGTTCTAGCAAGAACGTTTTCTTACTTACGCTAAAGCCACAACGTGATTTGTCAACTTCTATTTACCCTTCATAAGGACCCTTTTCATCAAATCCGCTCCAACTAAAGTGGGAGAGAAAGACAACCACCAGCCACCTTATGCAACTAGTGCATGTCAGTCAGTGGAACCAGTCTCACGTAAGCGTACGTGTAAGGTTGGTCCGGGCCACTTCATCCCACAATACCGTTGAAGCAAAATAAGACTAGTAGCAGCAAGAAAGTTGACAACATCTACGCCCACAACAAATTGTGTTCTACTCGTGCAAAAGGAACTACGCATAGACCTAGCTCATGATGCCACTGTTGGGGAACGTTGCAGAAAACAAAAAATTTCCTACGGTTTCATCAAGATCCATCTATGAGTTCATCTAGCAACGAGTGATCAGATTGCATCTACATACCTTTGTAGATCACGCGCAGAAGCGTTCAAAGAACGGGGATGAGGAAGTCGTACTCGACGTGATCCAAATCACCGGAGATCCTAGCGCCGAACGGACGGCACCTCCGTGTTCAACACACGTACGGTCAGCATGACGTCTCCTCCTTCTTGATCCAGCAAGGGGGAGGAGAGGTTGATGAAGATCCAGCAGCACGACGGCGTGGTGGTGGATGCAGGAGTCACCGCAGCAGGGCTTCGTCGTTCTACTGCGAGAGGGAGAGGTGTAGCAGGGGAGAGGGAGGCGCCAAGAGTCAAGGGTGCGGCTGCCCCTCCCTCCCCCCCTTTATATAGGCTCCCCAAGGGGGGGCGCCGGCCAAGGGTGGAGTGGCCCCCAAGGCAAGTGGGGCGCCCCCCACCCTAGGGTTTCCAACCCTAGGCGCAGGGGGTGGGCCAAGGGGGGCGCACCAGCCCACTATGGGCTGGTTCCCTTCCCCACTTCAGCCCATGGGGCCCTCCGGGATGGGTGGTCCCACCCGGTGGACCCCCGGGACCCATCCGGTGGCCCCGGTACAATACCGGTGACCCTCGAAACTCTCCTGATGGCCGAAACTGCACTTCCTATATATAATTCTTCACCTCCGGACCATTCCGGAACTCCTCGTGACGTCCGGGATCTCATCCGGGACTCCGAATAACTATCGGGTTACTGCATATTCATATCTCTACAACCCTAGCGTCACCAAACCTTAAGTGTGTAGACCCTACGGGTTCGGGAGACATGTAGACATGACCGAGATGGCTCTCCGGTCAATAACCAACAACGGGATCTGGATACCCATGTTGGCTCCCACATGCTCCTCGATGATCTCATCGGATGAACCACGATGTCGAGCATTCAAGCAACCCTGTATACAATTCCCTTTGTCAATCGGTACGTTACTTGCCCGAGATTCGATCGTCGGTATCCCAATACCTCGTTCAATCTCGTTGCCGGCAAGTCACTTTACTCGTACCGTAATGCATGATCCCGTGACCAGACACTTGGTCACTTTGAGCTCATTATGATGATGCATTACCGAGTGGGCCCAGACATACCTCTCCATCATACGGAGTGACAAACCCCAGTCTTGATCCGTGTCAACCCAACAGACACTTTCGGAGATACCCGTAGTATACCTTTATAGTCACCCAGTTACGTTGTGACGTTTGGTACACCCAAAGCACTCCTACAGTATCCGGGAGTTACACGATCTCATGGTCTAAGGAAAAGATACTTGACATTGGAAAAACTCTAGCAAACGAACTATACGATCGTGTGCTATGTTTAGGATTGGGTCTTGTCCATCACATCATTCTCCTAATGATGTGATCTCCTTATCAATGACATCCAATGTCCATAGTCAGGAAACCATGACTATCTATTGATCAACGAGCTAGTCAACTAGAGGCTTACTAGGGACATGTTGGTGTCTATATATTCACACATGTATTACGATTTCCGGATAACACAATTATAGCATGAACAAAAGACAATTATCATGAACAAGGAAATATAATAATAATCCTTTTATTATTGCCTCTAGGGCATATTTCCAACACCTTGATCTCGTGGTAGATCTACTCTTGTACTACCCATATCATCAATATTAATCAAGCAGGACGTAGGGTTTTACCTCCATCAAGAGGGCCCGAACCTGGGTAAAACATCATGTTCCTTGCCTCCTGTTACCATCTGGCCTAGACGCACAGTTCGGGACCCCCTACCCGAGATCCGCCAGTTTTGACACCGACATTGGTGCTTTCATTGAGAGTTCCTCTGTGTCGTCGCTTTCAGGCCCGATGGCTCCTTCGATCATCAACAGCGATGCGGTCCAGGGTGAGACTTTTCTCCCCGGATAGATCTTCGTCTTCGACAGCTTTGCACTGAGGGCCAATTTGATTGGCCACCTTGAGCAGATCGAAAGCTACGCCCCTGGCCATCAGGTCAGGTTTGGAAGCCTAAACTACATGGCTGACATCCGCGGGGACTTGATCTTCAACGGATTCGAGCCACAGCCAAGCGCGCCGCACTATCTCGATGGGCATGATATAGCTTTGCCGCCGTACAGCGCTTTGGAGGCCGCACACGCACCGGTTCCGACCATTGATTCGGAGCCTACTACGCCGATCGAGGATCAGCGATCGGACGCTGCCTCAGGGGCTGCGATCTCAGAGGCGATCGAGCCAAACTCCAGCCCCGCACTCCGCATGGCCCGTGACTCCGAGGAGCCGGATTCCTCTCCGAACTCCGAGCCCCCCGCGCCCCTGCCGATCGAATCCGATTGGGCGCCGATAATGGAGTTCACCGCCACGGACATCTTTCAGCACTCGCCCTTCGGCGACATCCTGAATTCTCTAAAGTATCTCTCTTTATCAGGAGAACCCTGGCCGGACTACGGTCAGCAAGGATGGGATTCGGATGATGAAGAAATTCAAAACCCACCCACCACCCACTTCGTAGCCACTGTCGACGACTTAACCAACATGCTTGACTTTGACTCCGAAGACATCGACGGCATGGACGACGATGCAGGAGACGAACAAGAACCAGCACCTGTAGGGCGCTGGAAGGCCACCTCGTCATATGACATATATATGGTGGACACTCCAAAGGATGGAGATGGCGATGGAACAGCGGGGGACGATACCTGTAAGAAACAGCCCAAGCACCGGCGTCAGCGGCGCCGCTCTAAATCCCGCCAAAGCAAAAACGGTGATTCCGGCACGGGAGATAATACTACTCCGGATAGCGCCGAAGGACACCCCCTCCAGCAAGATTCAGCACAAGAGGACAGAGAAGCCAGCCCTCACGAGAGGGCGGCAGATCAAGAGGTTGAGGACGATAATTATACGCCTCCCTCCGAAGACGAGGCAAGCCTCGACGACGACGAGTTCGTCATGCCAGAGGATCTCGCCGAACAAGAGCGTTTTAAACGCAGGCTTATGGCCACGGCAAGCAGCCTCAAGAAAAAGCAGCAACAGCTTAGAGCTGATCAGGATTTGCTAGCTGACAGATGGACTGAAGTCCTTGCAGCCGAAGAGTATGAACTCGAACGACCCTCCAAGAGTTACCCAAAGCGCAGGCTGCTACCCCGACTAGAGGAGGAAGCACCTACATCACCAGCGCATGACATGGCCGACCGGCCACCTCGTGGCCGTGACAGAGAGGCCTCTTGGCCCTCCACTCAAGCCATGCCCCGACGCCGCGTCAAGCATACTAAGGCACGGGAAAATGCGCCTGACCTACGCGGCATACTGGAGGACAAGGCAAGGCAAACAAGATCGGTCTACGGATCGCGCAGGCGCCCCACGGCACGTGACGGTGATCGTCACTCCGGATGCAATAAATCCGGCTGGGCCGAACTCAAAAGACAAAGCTCTTTCGAGCTGCGTCGTGATATAGCCCAATACAGAGGCGCCGCACACCCACTATGCTTCACAGATGAAGTAATGAATCATAAAACCCCTGAGGGCTTCAAACCCGTAAACATCGAATCGTACGATGGCACAACAGATCCTGCGGTATGGATCGAGGATTATCTCCTTCATATCCACATGGCCCGCGGTGATGATCTACACGCCATCAAATACCTCTCACTCAAACTTAAGGGACCGGCCCGGCATTGGCTTAACAGCTTGCCAGCAGACTCAATCGGTTCTTGGGAGGACCTGGAAGCCGCATTCCTTGACAACTTCCAGGGCACTTATGTGCGACCACCGGATGCCGATGACCTAAGCCACATAATTCAGCAGCCAGAGGAATCGGCCAGGCAATTCTGGACACGGTTCCTAACAAAGAAAAACCAGATAGTCGACTGTCCAGACGCAGAGGCCTTAGCGGCCTTCAAGCATAATATCCGTGACGAGTGGCTTGCCCGGCACCTGGGACAGGAAAAGTTGAAGTCTATGGCAGCCCTCACGACACTCATAACCCGCTTTTGCGCGGGAGAAGACAGTTGGCTAGCTCGTAGCAACAATTTAACCAAGAACCCTGGTAATTCGAATACCAAGGACAAAAGCGACAGGTCACGTTGGAACAAACAAAAGCGCCGCGTTAATAGCGACAGCAACGAGGATACGGCAGTTAATGCCGGATTCTGAGGCTACAAATCCGGTCAACGGAAAAAGCCATTCAAAAGAAATACTCAGGGCCCGTCCAGTTTGGACCGAATACTCGACCGCTTGTGCCAGATACATGGCACCCCCGAAAAGCCAGCCAATCAAACCAACAGGGATTGTTGGGTGTTCAAGCAGGCAGGCAAGTTAAGAGCCGAAAACAAAGACAAGGGGCTGTATAGCGACAATGAGGAGGAGACCAGGCCGCCGAACAACGGTGGACAGAAGGGATTTCCCCTGCAAGTGCGGACGGTGAACATGATATACGCAACACACATTCCCAAGAGGGAGCAGAAGCGTGCGTTACGGGACGTATATGCGATGGAGCCAGTCGCCCCAAAGTTCAGCCCATGGTCCTCCTGCCCGATCACCTTTGATCGAAGGGACCACCCCACTAGCATCCGTCACGGTGGCTTCGCCGCATTGGTTCTAGACCCAATCATTGACGGATTTCATCTCACAAGAGTCCTCATGGACGGCGGCAGCAGCCTGAACCTGCTTTACCAGGATACAGTGCGAAAAATGGGCATAGATCCCTCGAGGATCAAGCCCACCAAAACGACCTTTAAAGGCGTCATACCAGGTGTAGAAGCCAACTGTACAGGCTCAGTTACACTGGAAGTGGTCTTCGGATCTCCGGATAACTTCCGAAGCGAGGAGTTAATCTTCGACATAGTCCCGTTCCATAGTGGCTATCACGCACTGCTCGGGCGAACCGCATTCGCAAAATTCAACGCGGTACCACACTATGCATACCTCAAGCTCAAGATGCCAGGCCCTAGAGGAGTAATCACGGTCAATGGGAACACTTAATGCTCCCTCCGAACGGAGGAGCACACGGCAGCGCTTGCAGCAGAAGTACAAAGCAGCCTCTCTAGGCAGTTCTCCAGTTCGGCCTTCAAAAAGCCGGACACTGTCAAGCGCGCCCGGAGTACCCCACAACAAGACCGCCTGGCACGTTCTGAGCTAGCGTAGCAATGCGGCCCCAACCTTAGCCCTCGCGATATAGCGAAACCAGTGCTTCGCGTACATCACCACGCTCTTGAAATACCATGGGCACAGGGGAAGGGGCACTATCACGGCACGCCCGAAATACAGCTTAAACCGCACCAGGGGCTGCCGGATTCCATTTTTTTCTCTCTTACTCTCAGGACTCCATACTTCGGACGACCTGTTCGGCAATTCAACTGCCGCACAAACGATGCAAGATCCAGGAAAGCAGACAGGCCACACCGCATTATGGAACTCCCAGGTGGTCTCTATTGCGAGCAGTATACCTGTTTTTTAGTACAATTCCGCGGCCTGCCCCTGGCCAGGACATGTTAAATAGTCCAATTTCTTTTGCTTATCGCACTATTTGTATCGTTCCGCCTTCATAGCAGCCTTTCTATAAACAATGCATAGCTTTTTGTCTATTTTTTGCATTACCCTCTTTATATATATATGTTTATCAATAACATGTTGCATCCGTACACTGTGGTACGGAAAAAATACGCCAGGGGCTTCAGTACCCATCAATATGGCGTGAGAAGTCCGTACACTTTCACAAGTGCGGCACCCCGAACTTATAGCACTATATGCATCGGCTCTGAATCATGATTTGGGTCAATAGTTGGGTTTGCCCGGCTCCTATGTTTTGGTGCCTTACGTTCCGCTATATCGGCTAAGATAGCACTAGGAGAACTACTATGATTGTGCCCCAGTTGAGCTGGGCTGAGCACCTCAGTAGAGAAAGCTAAAACTGACTGTCATGATGAGGCGAGAGACCGGTCGCTGTTCAAGAGGTTTTTCGAGTCCTTAAAGACTTATGCCGCTTCGAGCGAGGAACCGGTTTTGTCCGGCCAAGGCGTGGATAGCGCCCCGAAATCGGTCTTCCGAATACTAGGGGCTTCGCCGAAATTTAAAATTATAGAGTTTTATGGCTAAGTGAGAGTGTTCAAGCATTATAGTCCGATTGCCTTGTTCGTTGTGCTGAGCGCCTCCCTCGACGGACCCAATCATGGGAAAAAGAGCGCTCAGGTTTATCTCGAACACCCCAGCACTAGTGGCATGGGGGCAGAAGCCGGCGACTGGCCATCTCTCAATTTTTTGATAAACGGCCGCACAGAAAGTAATATTTTAAATTCAAGCATTGCTTAGCGCATATGAACAAGTTTTCAGCGCACAGGATAACACGAGCGAGTTCATTCAAAAATTACATCCTTGGTGCATTCATCCGCCATAAGGCGGGCACCGACCAGAACATCCTTGTAATAGTTCTCGAGCTTGCGATGCTCCTTCCCCGGCGGCGGCCCGTCCCTCACAAGCTTCTCACCGTCCAGCTTACCCTAGTGCACCTTTGCACGGGCAAGGGCCCTACGGGCACCTTCGATGCAGACGGAGCACTTGATGACCTCGAGCCTTGGACAAGCCTCCACCAGCCGCCGCACCAGTCCGAAGTAGCTCCAAGGCAGGGCCTCTCCAGGCCACAGCCGAACTATGAAGCCCTTCAGGGCCTGTTCGGCCGCCTTGTGGAGCTCGACCAGCTGCTTCAGCTGGTCGCTCAAGGGCACAGGGTGTCCGGCCTCAGCGTACTGAGACCAGAATACCTTCTCCGTCGAGCTGCCTTCCTCGGCTCGGTAGAATGCGGCGGCATCGGATACGCTGCGGGGAAGATCTGCGAATGCCCCTGAGAGCTTCGGATTCGGGTAAGTAACAAGTAGTTTACTTTTATATGTCTGCTTTGCATAGAGAATGCCTTACCCGCCGCTATCTTTTTCACCGCATCCAATTCCTGGAGGGCCTTCTGGGCTTCGGCCTTGGCAGATTTGGCAGTTTTAAGGGCCGCATCAAGCTTGGATGCTCGCGTATTCGAGTCGAGCTCCAAACTCTCATGTTTTTTCATGAGAGCCTGAAGCTCTCGCTGCACCTCGCCGACCTGCGCCTCATATTTCTCCCGCTCGGTACGCTCTGTGGCCGCTTTCTTCTCGGCCTCGGACAGCGTCTGCTTGAGGGTCGCCACCTCAGTTGTGGCCCCTACAATAAGCAGTATACTCCTGTCATTTTTTGCAATTGCGTCTTCTTATAGGCATTTTTTCTATAAGGTATCCCTTACCTTCTTTCTCCTCGAGCTGTCGTTTGGCAAGGCCGAGCTCTTGCTTGGTCCGCTCGAGGCCCTGCTTCAGGGCACCCACCTCCGCAGTCAGTGCGGCGGTGGCCAGCAGCGAAGCCTGCATACGTATATTGACTCCTTTTTAGTTAGCTTCTATGATATTTAATAGATCCTCTATTCGGCTTTTCTTTCCGAACGCCAAACAGAGCATCAGGGGCTACTGTCTATGCGGTAATATTTTTACATATTTTTTACTTACCTCGAAGCCTGTTAGAAGGCTAGCACAAGCTTCAGTCAGTCCGCTTTTGGCGGACCAAACCTTCTGGACCACCGTACTCATGATGGACGGTGCTCCTCGTCGATGGAGGCGCCCTCAAGCACCTCTAGCAGATTATTCGACGCCTCCGGTTGGACGGAGGACGCTGGCTCAATAGGCTTGCTCCTCTTGGCAGGAGTTCGCCTGCCGCGGTCCGGAACCGTTGATGATTCCGGCGTGGTGTTCGGCTTAAAGCCGGACTTGGAGCCCTGGGGGGTCTTGTCCCCTTTACTCATGGAGTCCGGGAGGTCGCCTCGCGGCTCCTCCTGGACCACCTCCTCTTGCCCTGGAGCTTGTCGCGACGCCACTTCAGCGTCATCCGCAGCACAGGGGAAGGCAGCGGGCGGAACTGAATTCATGTCCGATGAATCCAGGGAGCCGCTCGACGACTCGTCGAGCCCGTCCTTGGGCGGGCTGCATGATTACATTCGACATTAGGGAAAGCTGTGCAACAAAAGGAATATCATGAGTTACTCTGGTATCCGAACACTTACGATTTCGCCGGACGCTTGGCTTTGTCCGGCCACTCCTCTTCGTCCTCGTCGGCATTGGGGGCGTAGTCCGGCGGAGGGGTTTTCCTCTTCTTGGACCCTTCGGCCTCCCCTAATGGGGGGGGCCTTCCTCTTCTTTCCTCCCCCTGCTGGAGGGGGAGAGGTTTCTTCTTCCTCCTCGTCGTCTTCACGGGAGGAGTGCGTCTCGGACTCGTCGGACGACGAGTCCGACACCACCATATGCCGGGAACTCTTTCGAGTCCCCGTGGCCTTCTTCTTCTTGGCCTTCTTCTCCAGCACCACATAAGGTGCCGGAACCAGCAGCTTCACTAGGAGAGCAGGGGCTGGGTCTTCAGGCAAGGGAGCCGGATAGTTAATCAGTCTGGACTTCGCCTGCCAAGCCTGTCAAAGGTGAGGGAGTTTAGATCCCGCATAGAGTCAAACTATGAAAAAACTTAACATCCTGTAAAAGATGAAAATATCTTACCTCGCCAGTAGGACGCTGCGAGCTGAATCTGCGGTCTTCGGAGGCGGATGTGGGAGCCTCGGTGTCTTTGGTTAGCCCCTTCCAGGCATCTTCGTACGTCGTGTCGAAGAGCCTGCTTAGAGTTCGGTGCTGTGCCGGGTTGAACTCCCACAAATTGAAGTCCCGTTCTTGACACGGAAGGATCCGGCGGACGAGCATGACCTGGACTACGTTGACAAGCTTGAGTTGCTTGTGCACCAGGGACTGGATGCATTTCTGCAGTCCGGTCACCTCTTCTTCATCGCCCCACGACAAGCCCGTCTCCTTCCAGGACGTGAGCCGCATAGGGGGTCCGGATCGGAATTCAGGGGCTGCGATCCACTTCGGATCGCGTGGCTCGGTGATGTAAAACCACCCTGATTGCCACCCCTTCAAGGTCTCCACAAAGGAGCCCTCGAGCCATAGGACGTTGGCTATTTTGCCCGCCATGGCACCTCCGCACTCCGCCTGGTTGCCACGCACCACCTTTGGCTTGACATTGAAGGTCTTGTGCCAGAGGCCGAAATGGGGGCGGACGCAGAGGAAAGCCTCGCACACGACGAAACACGCTGAGATATTGAGGATGAAGTTCGGGGCCAGATCATGGAAATCTAGGCCATAGTAGAACATGAGCCCGCGGACAAATGGGTGGAGAGGAAAACCCAATCCACGGAGGAAGTGGGGAAGAAATACTACCCTCTCATGGGGCCTTGGGGTGGGGAGAAGCTGCCCCTCCTCAGGAAGCCGGTGCGCGATGTCTTTGGACAAGTATCCGGCCTTCCTTAGCCTTTTGACATGGCCCTCCGTGACAGAGGAGACCATCCACTTACCTCCTGCTCCGGACATTGTTGGAGAAGGTTGAGGTAGGAAGTGCGGGCTTGGGCGCTGGAGCTCGGATGCGTAGAAGATGGATAGGCAAAGGAGGAATAAGGCGTAGGTAAAAAGGTAGATCCTTATCCCCTTATATGGGCGGATGTGACCATGCGTCCCCACCAGCCTAGTAAAACTCGCCTGCCTCCCAAGCGTCGTGATAAATGGCGCGGTTGGGTTACCCACGTCCGTATTGATGGGAATCCCGTAAATGGGGGACACGATCTCTGCTTTGACAAGACGTGCCAAGGAACCCGCCTCGCAAAACACGCTGAGGTGGAAAAGTGAAAACGGTCCGAATAAAGGCTTGGCCGTAGTGTGATGTCACGCTGCGGAATACGTCAGCGGATTAGATTTGTGTTAATATTATTCTCTCTATGGCAATACATGGAAACTTATTTTGCAAAGCCGGACACTACTCTTGGTGTTTACAAACTTTTATGAAGAATTTGGAGGAGGAACCCGCCTTGCAATGCCGAAGACAATCTGCGCGCCGAACTCATCATCATTGAAGCCTGGTTCAGGGGCTACTGAGGGAGTCCTGGATTAGGGGGTGTTCGGGTAGCCTGACTATACCTTCAGCCGGACTCCAGGACTATGAAGATACAAGATTGAAGACTTCGTCCCGTTTCCGGATGGGACTTTCCTTGGCGTGGAAGGCAAGCTTGGTGATGCGGATATTCAAGATCTCCTACCATTGTAACCGACTTTGTGTAACCCTAACCCTCTCCGGTGTCTATATAAACCGGAGGGTTTTAGTCCGTAGGACAATATCATCATACAACAATCATACCATAGGCTAGCTTCTAGGGTTTAGCCTCCTTGATCTCGTGGTAGATCTACTCTTGTACTACCCATATCATCAATATTAATCAAGCAGGACGTAGGGTTTTACCTCCATCAAGAGGGCCCGAACCTGGGTAAAACATCGTGTTCCTTGCCTCCTGTTACCATCTGGCCTAGACGCACAGTTCGGGACCCCCTACCCGAGATCCGCCGGTTTTGACACCGACAACGTTCTTCTGCTGCAACTTGGTGGCGGTAACGATCGTTATCCCGGCCCGTTATGCATCTTCAGATTGATCTTGGGTGATCGTAGGTGCAAAAAAAATTCTTCTACTACGTTTGACAACAGAGGCATCATGAGCTATTTTATGAGTAGATGCAAGTTGCGATCTAGATCACATGTGATTGTGAGGGTTGATGTTCTTGCTATGCTTCCCTGGAGTGTTGCCTCGTTTCAATTCATCGACGGCATGGTGTCGCTTCTTACAAGGCACTACAATCGATCGGCTCTGGCTGTCGATGATCTGCTAACAGTTCCCTGAGCTTCACCATAGTGAGAATAGTGAACCGTCATGTACACAAGAGGGTGCCGAAGATGGATGGTCTTCTAGAGGGTCACGCGTATTGACGAAGTTTAGTGTGGGGCTAGAGATTTTTTATTAAGTCTCTTGTTTCACACACCTCGAAACTTAATCTAGTGTCAAGAATCATCACCTTAATTGTGGACGTAGTTAGCTAGTATTACTTGTTAGAAATGGTTAACCACATAACTATAATTTTGCTAAAACCGACTAGAGGATGTCTAACTTGGTTTTGCAGGGTATGCATATGATGTGGTATAGGCTTCATCATAATAATGAGTTTATGTATGAGATGATTATATGTTGTAATGTTAAGTGGCCTGCGCATCACGGCATGATGGCCGGAGCCATGAGAATGCCATGTTAATGTAAACATCATAGAGATAGCCTACATGATTGCTACCTCTTGAGCATGCGTTGGTTTTCCCTTAAAGAGGAAAGGGTGATGCAGCAAAGCAGCGTAAGTATTTCCCTCGGTTTTTGAGAACCAAGGTATCAATCCAGTAGGAGACCACGCGCGAGTCACCTCGTACCTACACAAACAAATAAGAACCTCGCAAACAACGCGAAAAAGGGGTTGTCAATCCCTTCTCGGCCACTTGCAAGAGTGATATCTGATAGAGATAATAATAATAAGATAAATATTTTTTGTATTTTTATGATATAGATTGAAAGTAAAGATTGCAAAATAAAATAGATTGGAAACTTATATGATGGAGAATAGACCCAGGGGCCATAGGTTTCACTAGTGGCTTCTCTCAAGATAGCATAAGTATTACGGTGGGTGAACAAATTACTGTCGAGCAATTGATAGAAAAGCGAATAATTATGAGAATATCTAGGTATGATCATGTATATAGGCATCACATCCGTGGCAAGTAGACCGACCCCTGCCTGCATCTACTATTATTACTCCATGATATCTTCTACACAACCTTCTTCTTGTAGACGTTGTTGGGCCTCCAAGTGCAGAGGTTTGTAGGACAGTAGAAAATTTCCCTCAAGTGGATGACCTAAGGTTTATCAATCCGTAGGAGGCGTAGGATGAAGATGGTCTCTCTCAAGCAACCCTGCAACCAAATACCAAAGAGTCTCTTGTGTCCCCAACACACCCAATACAATGGTAAATTGCATAGGTGCACTAGTTCGGCGAAGAGATGGTGATACAGGTGGTATATGGATGGTAGATAAAGGTTTTTGTAATCTTAAAATATAAAAACAGCAAGGTAACTAATGATAAAAGTGAGCACAAACGGTATTGCAATGTGTTGAAACAAGGCCTAGGGTTCATACTTTCACTAGTGCAAGTTCTCTCAACAATAATAACATAATTGGATCACATAACTATCCCTCAACATGCAACAAAGAGTCACTCCAAAGTCACTAATAGCGGAGAACAAACGAAGAGATTATGGTAGGGTACGAAACCACCTCAAAGTTATTCTTTCCAATCAATCCGTTGGGCTATTCCTATAAGTGTCACAAACAGCCCTAGTCGTACTAGAATAACACCTTAAGACACAAATCAACCAAAACCCTAATGTCACCTAGATACTCCAATGTCACCTCAAGCATCTGTGGGTATGATTATACGATATGCATCACACAATCTCAGATTCATCTATTCAACCAACACATAGAACCTCAAAGAGTGCCCCAAAGTTTCTACCGAAGAATCACGGCGTGTGCCAACCCCTATGCATAAGTTCATGGGCGGAACCCGCAAGTTGGTCACCAAAACATACATCAAGTGAATCACGTGATATCCCATTGTCACCATAGATACGCATGGCAAGACATACATCAAGTGTTCTCAAATCTTTAAAGACTCAATCTGATAAGATAACTTCAAAGGGGAAACTCAATCCATTACAAGAGAGTAGAGGGGGAGGAGAAACATAAGATCCAACGATAATATCAAAGCTCGCGATACATCAAGATTGTGCCAAATCAAGAACACGAGAGAGAGAGAGTGAGATCAAACACATAGCTACCGGTACATACCCTCAGCCCCGAGGGAGAACTACTCCCTCCTTGTCATGGAGAGCACCGGGATGATGAAGATGGCCACCGGAGAGGGATTCCCCTTTCAGCAGGGTGCTGGAACGGGTCTAGATTGGCTTTCGGTGGCTACGGAGGCTTCTGGCAGCGGAACTCCCGATCTATTGTGCTCCCTGATCGTTTTAGGGTATATGAGTGTATATATAGGAGGAAGAAATACATTAGGGGGGCCACGAGGGGCCCACGAGGGTGGAGGGCGCGCCCAGGGGGTGGGCGCGCCCCCTGCCTCGTGGCTTCCTCGTTGCTTTCCTGACGTGCACTCCAAGTCTCCCGGGTTGCTTTCCTTCCAAAATTAAGTTCCGTGAAGTTTCAAGTCAATTGGACTCCGTTTGATTTTCCTTTTCTGCGATACTCTAAAACAAGGAAAAAACAGAAACTGGCACTGGGCTCTAGGTTAATAGGTTAGTCCCAAAAATCATAAAAAATAGCATATAAATGCATATAAAACATCCAAGGTTGATAATATAATAGCATGGAACAATAAAAAATTATAGATACGTTGGAGAGTATCACTCCACACATCGACCGCTATCCAGCATGCATCTAGAGTATTAAGTTCATAAGAACGGAGTAACGCTTTAAGCAAGATGACATGATGTAGAAGGATAAACTCATGCAATATGATATAAACCCCGTCTTTTTATCCTCGATGGCAACAATACAATACGTGTCGTTTCCCCTACTGTCACTGGGATCGAGCACCGCAAGATTGAACCCAAAGCTAAGCACTTCTCCCATTGCAAGAAAGATCAATCTAGTAGGCCAAACCAAACTAATAATTTGAAGAGACTTGCAAAGATAACCAATCATACATAAAAGAATTCAGAGAAGATTCAAATATTGTTCATAGATAATCTTGATCATAAACCCACAATTCATCGGATCTCGACAAACACACCGCAAAAGAAGATTACATCGAATAGATCTCCAAGAGAATCGAGGAGAACTTTGTATTGAGATAAAGAGAGAGAAGAAGCCATCTAGCTAATAACTATGGACCCGAAGGTCTAAGGTAAACTACTCACACATCATCGGAGGGGCCATGGTGTTGATGTAGAAGCCCTCCGTGATCAATGCCCCCTCCGGCGGAGCGCTGGAAAAGGCCCAAAGATGGGATCTCATGGGTGCAGAAGGTTGCGGCGGTGGAATTAGGTTTTCGTGGTGCCCTCTAATGGTTTGGGGGTACGTAGGTATATATAGGAGGAAGAAGTAGGTCGGTGGAGCCACGAGGGGCCCATGAGAGTGGAGGGCGCGCCCCCCTGCCTCGTGGCCTCCTCGTTGATTGCTTGATGTCCACTCCAAGTCCTCTAGATCACGTTTGTTCCAAAAATCACGCTCCCGAAGGTTTCATTCCGTTTGGACTCCGTTTGATATTCTTTTTCTGTGAAATACTGAAATAGGCAAAAAAAACAGCAATTTGGGTTGGGCCTCCGGTTAATAGGTTAGTCCCAAAAATAATATAGAAGTGTATAAATAAGCCCATTAAACATCCAAAACAGAATATATAATAGCATGGAACAATCAAAAAATTTAGATACGTTGGAGACGTATGAAGCATCCCCAAGCTTAATTCCTGCTCGTCCTCGAGTAGTGTCGGAGATATACCCCGCGGTATGACCCGGCTGGAGTTGTAAACCGGCTGGGAGTTGGTAAACCGGCGGAGATTTAAGACATAGAGTCAAGACAGATGGCTAAGACAGACGGTAAACCAGCTGGTGTTAAACCGGCAGACAATGTTAAACCGGCAGACAATGTTAAACCAGCAGACGTTAAGAGGCCCAGGAAGGGAAGTCAAAATAGTTTAGTTAAAGTCCGAGTTGGACTCCACATGTAACCTGCCCTTTCAACATATATAAGGAGGGGCAGGGCTCCTCAAAGGAGGACAGAGCAAGAAACAATCTCTAGGGCTAGACACAATTAGGGGAGAGCTGGTTTACGGCGACTCCCTCGTAATGATAATGAGATCTAGCCTCAAGCAGCATGTAGGGCTATTACCGGATGATGTTTCCTGGGGCCCGAAGCTGTCTAAATCTTTGTCTTGTGTTGCGTCTCTCGATTCCGCTCAACCCCTCTCAAGCTACTACAAAGATGCGTTGGCCTCACGACTAAGTCCTCACACTAGGATACCTGTCGTGACAATTCCAGACAGTTGGCGCCCACCATGGGGCTCGCGCATGGTGGTCTTGAGTTCTTGAAGGGTTCTCTTCAAGGGATTGAGAGGTTTGCAAATTTTCGGATGAAGAAAGATTCAACATGGAAGGATTCATATCAACTACAAGTTCATCCGTCAAGATCAAAGAAGTTTTCAGCGGCGGCATATACAAAATTCAGATACAAGAGAAGCTAGGGTTTCAGCTTATGCGCCGCCGCACGCGTCCGTAACAATCTGTCAATCCAACAGATCGATGTTTGCTGCTAGGACTAATCTGAGACTAATTGGCGTAAATCAACTGATGATATTTGTCCGGTTTACGAACAAAAAGATAAAAACAGACTGAGTACAGAGAGTCAGAAACCCATGTACCCACGTGAAGATCAAAAAGAAAAAGAAAAAAAAGGGGGGACGAAGGAAAGGGGCCACGGCCTGGGAGCAAATTGTCCTCGGACTCGGGCTCCGTCGTTGACCCGCCCCGTTGTCGACCTTGCATTGCGTTCGGCTGGTGGTTTGCTTCTGCCGCCGCTGACAGCCCACGGCCGCGGGTACGACCTCAAGTAGCCGGCCGCCTCAGTCTCCGGTCTGAGCTGCCGGGCGCTTTCACCTCCGGCGCGTTGAGCCGCCTCGAGCCTCTGATGCCTTCGCCTGCGTGTGCCTCGTGCCTCCGCGGCCATCTCACCCATATGGAAAGCTGCTGCGCCGCCGCGCTTCAAGCCGACCCGGCATCGTCGGCCGTCTCCACCTCTGAGTCGCCACCTAACGCCATCTCCGAGTCACCCCCGAGCATCATGTTCCTCATCGAGTCGCCGGGCGCAGCCCGCGCTGCTGCTATACTGTTGGTGTGAGCCGCCCTCACACGGGCCTCGTGGTGAGTCACCGGCTTCAGACGGGCCCAGCGCTGTTATGACCCGGCTCACCTCGCCGGATTGACACTACACGGCTGGAGTGTGCTTTGACCCGTTGTCCGCTTCGTCCTCGACCAACATCCTCGCCTCAAACTGTCCCGGCGCGGGCGGACCCGACTCATTCTTTTGGTTATCCTGCGGCGGGTCGATGGTGTGGCCGTCTGAGATCTACCTCCGGTTCTCCCGCTCCACCGCTGACCCGGCCGGGCATGCTGCAGACGGATTAAAACGGCAATGAACACAAGGAGGCCATGGCCCGGCCAACGGATTGCCTTCGCTGGCCTGCCGCCACATCGGCCTGCCGCGGTCCTCTGCCGCCTCAAACCGCCGCCACGCCTTGAACCGGCTGGGTTCCGTCGAAGCCGCCGCTTTACGCCTCGTCGAAGCTGCCGCCGCGGGTCCGTTTCCACCAAGTCTACGGCTCCTCCGCATACCTCCGTTCCTCCTCGGACCTGCCCGCATCGCATTTTGCATCCGAGTCACAGTGGCCTCGAGCTGCCGCTTTAGGCCGCCGCCTCGCCAAACCAGTCGCGCCTGAACCGGCCTCGCCGGCGCGCCGAGCCACTGCTGCGGCCCGCCTCGGCCTCGCTTCGCCTCGAACCGGGCCAGCACACTACGCATGGGGCTAGCGCAGCACCGAGCCGCTCCACATCCGCCTCATCGCTGTCTCACCTCGCTTACTGGCCTCTTGCGGCACAGCCGCCGGCACGTCTTGCCTCCTCTGCGTGGCCGCACTAACCCGGTCACGGCCATGCTTTTCCAACCCGCCGTCGTAGAAGAGCCACTCCGTCCCGCGCTGCTAAGTCACCTCCGCCTCCGTGGCTCCTCCTCCGTCCCGCGCGCTCACCTGCCGGTTCCTGCGTCCTCCACCGCAACGACTTGATCCGTCGTCGGGGACCTTAAAGTTGTCGTCTCGCAATGCCGGATGCCTCCTCAACAGCGCCAAGCTGACCCGGCCACCTCCCGCCGATTCATCGGTTACCCAGTGCTCGGCCTTCAGCGCCCTGAAGCGGCCGTTCTTGGATCGCCTCTGCCTCACCGCTGCGCCCTGCCAGGCCGCCCCGGACCTCTGCGGCCTCCACCTCCGTCGGGTCACTACCGTCACACCCAAGGCTGCATCTGAGTCGTCGTACTTTCGATTGCCGGCCTGGGTCCTGACGTTGCCGCTACGATTCACCTCGCCGGTTTACCCCACGAACTTACTCGGTTCCAAACCGCCGCGCCCCGTGAACTTATCAGCCGTCGCGCCCTTCTCCATGAGCTGAAGTAAGCGGCCGCCGGGTCGTTCCCGTCGTCTTCACGGGCCTAACCTCCTCCTGGCCATCCTGCGAGGACTGGACGTTCGCCGGCCTTGTGCTGCTGAGCCGCCATCGTCGACGCACCAAGCTGCTGCTGCAGCCCGCCTTGGAGGGGCGCGCCTTGATTTCACTCCTCCAAACCGCCGCCGGTTCGGCCGTGCTTCGCCTCCTCTGGGTCGCCTCACCAACCGGCCGCCGGTTCGATTACGCCTCACCTCCTGCTGCTGCTGCTACATACACCGCAAGCTGCTGCCATGACTCGCCACTGCCTTGCCCGGCCTTTGCGGCCAAACCGCCACCGTACGAGCCGCCTTGCGCCGCCCAGTGACCGGTTTTGCTCTACCGGTGCCTTTTCCTGGAAAACCGCCAAGGGCATGACCCGCCGGTGCCTCTGCTTGAACCGCCACGGTGTTGGTCCGCTTGAATCCTAAACCACCTCGCGCGTCTCACTACTCCGGGTTGCCCTCCGCCTCGCCGGTTCATGACCGCGGGTGCAACCCCGGAAGCAGGCACTTCTGCGGACTCATGTTCCACTGTTTTGTACGGTTCAACCCGTGGCTCCATGAGATGACAAGATTGCATGAGGAGCAAAGCGGAGCGCCGTCAGTACTTACGCAAAAACTGCCATGCAGAAAATCATTGGTTTAAACGGCAGATACACAGACCACATTCCAGCAGTTGCAGATAAAAGACAAAAACAGGGCCGCTTAATAAATCTGGTTAAATATTATGAGGCGTCGAGTCTGCATATGGAGTTGTCACTTAAACAAAATCAGGTGTTGTCCCTCCTTTATATTTTTATCAATATATTTTTACATCCTGTTGGCACCTTTACGTTGCCCTATGATGTCTTTATCACAGGTAAATTATTCATTACAAAGGTGTTGTTGTATTGCGGGTAAACATAATCACTTATAATCCGGTGTTTATTGACTCGGCCTGGCTTTCGACTATAATTCACCAGTATATATTTGGATTGCGCCATTGGAATCATGCGCTCATAAATCATTGGATTATATTGTTGGAAATATGCCCTAGAGGCAATAATAAAAGTATTATTATATTTCATTGTTCATGATAATTGTCTTGTATTCATGCTATAACTGTATTATCCGGAAATCATAATACACGTGTGAATACTTAGACCACACTATGTCCCTGGTAAGCCTCTAGTTGACCAGCTCGTTGTGATCAACAGATAGTCATGGTTTCCTGACTATGGACATTGGATGTCATTGATAACGGGATCACATCATTAGGAGAATGATGTGATGGACAAGACCCAATCCTAAGCATAGCATAAAAGATCGAGTAGTTCGTTTTGCTAGAGCTTTGCAAGTGTCAAGTATCTCTTCCTTCGACCATGAGATCGTGTAACTCCCGGATACCGTAAGAATGCCTTGGGTGTACCAAACGTCAAAACGTAACTGGGTGACTATAAAGGTACATTACAGATATCTCCGAAAGTAGCTGTTGGGTTGACACGGATCGAGACTGGGATTTGTCACTCCGTATGACGGAGAGGTATCTCTGGGCCCACTCGGTAATGCATCATCATAATGAGCTCAAAGTGACCAAGGTGTTGGACACGGGATCATGCATTACGGTACGAGTAAAGTGACTTGCCGGTAACGAGACTGAACAAGGTATTGGGATACCGACGATCGAGTCTCGGGCAAGTAACGTACCGATTGACAAAGGGAATTGCATACAGGGTTTGATCGAATCCTCGACATAGTGGTTCATCCGATGACAACATCGAGGAGCATGTGGGAGCCATCATGGGTATCCAGATCCTGCTGATGGTTATTGACTAAGAGAGTCTCGGTCATGTCTACATGTCTCCCGAACCCGTAGGGTCTACACACTTAAGGTTCAGTCATGCTAGGGTTGTAGGGATATGTATATGCAGTAACCCGAATGTTGTTCGGAGTCCCGGATGAGATCCCGGACGTCACGAGGAGTTCCGGAATGGTCCGGAGGTAAAGATTTATATATAGGAAGTGCTATTTCGGGCACCGGGACAAGTTTCGGGGTTATCGGTATTGTACCGGGACCACCGGAGGGGTCCCGGGGGCCCACCGGGTGGGGCCACCCATCACCGGGGGCCACATGGGCTGTAGGGGGTGCGCCTTGGCCTTCATGGGCCAAGGGCACCAGCCCCACAAGGCCCATGCGCCTAGGGTTTCCCCCTAGGAGGAGTCCTAGTGGTGGAAGGCACCCCTAGGTGCCTTGGGGGGGAGGGAAACCTCCCTAGGCCGCCGCCCCCCCTAGTAGATCTCATCTACTAGGGCCGGCCACCCCCCCTTGGCACCCCTATATATAGTGGGGGGAGAGGAGGGACTTCATACCTTGATCCCTGGCCTTTGGTTGCCTCCTTCTCCCTCCCCAACACCTCCTCCAACTCCATAGCGCTTAGCGAAGCTCTGCCGGAGTACTGCAGCTCCACCAACACCACGCCGTCGTGCTGCTGCTGGTGCCATCTCCCTCAACCTCTCCTCCCTTCCTTGCTGGATCAAGAAGGAGGAGACGTGGCTGTTCCGTATGTGTGTTGAACGCGGAGGTGCCGTCCGTTCGGCGCAGGTCATCGGTGATTTGGATCACGTCGAGTACGACTACATCATCACCTTGCAAGCTTCCGCACGCGATCTACAAGTGGTATGTAGATGCAAAATCTCTCCCTAGACTCGTTGCTTAGATGAACTCATAGATGGATCTTGGTGAAACCGTAGGAAAAAATTTTAATTTTCTGCAACGTTCCCCAACAGTGGTATCAGAGCTAGGTCTATACGTAGTTCTCTTTGCACGAGTAGAACACAACTTTGTTGTGGGCGTGGATTTTGTCATCTTACTTGCCTCTACTAGTCCTTTCTTGCTCAACGGTATTGTGGGATGAAGCGGCCCGGACCAACCTTACACGTACTCTTACGTGAGACCGGTTCCACCGACTGACATGCACAAGTTGCATAAGGTGGCTGGCGGGTGTCTGTCTCTCCCACCTTAGTTGAAGCGGAATCGATGAACAGGGCCCTTATGAAGGGTAAATAGAAGTTGACAAAATCACGTTGTGGTGATTCGTAGGTAAGAAAACGTTCTTGCTAGAACCCAATTGCAGCCACGTAAAAGATGCAACAACAATTAGAGGACGTCTAACTTGTTTTTGCAGCGATTGATCATGTGATGTGATATGGCCAGAAGTTGTGATGAATGATGAATTGTGATGTATGAGATCATGTTCTTTGTAATAGGATTCACGACTTGCATGTCGATGAGTATGACAACCGGCAGGAGCCATAGGAGTTGTCTTTAATTTTTGTATGACCTGCGTGTCATTGAATAACGCCATGTAAACTACTTTACTTTATTGCTAAACGTTAGTCATAGAAGTAGAAGTAGTCGTTGGCGTGACAACTTCATGAAGACACGATGATGGAGATCATGGTGTCAAGCCGGTGACAAGATGATCATGGAGCCCCGAAGATGAAGATCAATGGAGCTATATGATATTGGCCATATCATGTCACAACTATATAATTGCATGTGATGTTTATTATGTTTATGCATCTTGTTTACTTAGGACGACGGTAGTAAATAAGATGATCCCTTACAAAATTTCAAGAAGTGTTCTCCCCTAACTGTGCACCGTTGCTACAGTTCGTCGCTTCTAAGCACCACGTGATGATCGGGTGTGATGGATTCTTACGTTCACATACAACGGGTGTAAGACAGATTTACACAGCGAAAACACTTAGGGTTAACTTGACGAGCCTAGCATGTGCAGACATGGCCTCGGAACACGGAGACCGAAAGGTCGAACACGAATCGTATGGAAGATACGATCAACATGAGAATGTTCACCGACGATGACTAGTCCGTCTCACGTGATGATCGGACACGGGCTAGTCTACTCGGATCGTGTAACACTTAGATGACTAGAGGGATGTCTAATCTAAGTGGGAGTTCATAATTTGATTAGAACTTTATTATCATGAACTTAGTCTAAAACCTTTGCAAATATGTCTTGTAGATCAATGGCCAACGCTAATGTCAACATGAACTTCAATGCGTTCCTAGAGAAAACCAAGCTGAAAGATGATGGCAGCAACTATACGGACTGGGTCCGGAACCTGAGGATCATCCTCATAGCTGCCAGGAAACAATATGTCCTAGAAGGACCGCTAGGTGACGCTCCCGTCCCAGAGAACCAAGACATTATGAATGCTTGGCAAACTCGCGCTGATGATTACTCCCTCGTTCAGTGCGGCATGCTTTACAGCTTAGAACCGGGGCTCCAAAAGCGTTTTGAGCACCACGGAGCATATGAGATGTTCGAAGAGCTGAAACTAGTTTTTCAAGCTCATGCCCGGGTCGAGAGATATGATGTCTCCGACAAGTTCTACAGTTGTAAGATGGAGGAAAACAGTTCTGTCAGTGAGCACATCCTGAAGATGTCTGGGTTGCACAACCGCATGACCCAGCTGAACATTAACCTCCCAGATGAGGCGGTCATTGACAGAATCCTCCAGTCGCTCCCACCAAGCTACAAGAGCTTTGTGATGAACTACAACATGCAAGGGATGGAAAAGACCATTCCTGAAGTGTTCTCGATGCTGAAGTCAGCAGAGGCTGAAATCAAGAAAGAACATCAAGTGTTGATGGTCAATAAGACCATTAAGTTCAAGAAGGGCAAGGGTAAGAAGAACTTCAAGAAGGACGGCAAAGATGTTGCCGCGCCTGGTAAGCCAGTTACCGGGAAGAAGTCAAAGAATGGACCTAAGCCTGAGACTGAGTGCTTTTATTGCAAGGGGAAGGGTCACTGGAAGCGGAACTGCCCCAAATACTTAGCGGATAAGAAGGCCGGCAACACCAAAGGTATATTTGATATACATGTGATTGATGTGTACCTTACCAGTACTCGTAGTAACTCCTGGGTATTTGATACCGGTGCCGTTGCTCATATTTGTAACTCACAGCAGGAGCTGCGGAATAAACGGAGACTGGCGAAGGACGAGGTGACGATGCGCGTCGGGAATGGTTCCAGAGTCGATGTGATCGCCGTCGGCACGCTGCCTCTACATTTACCTACGGGATTAGTTTTGAACCTTAATAATTTTTATTTAGTGCCAAGTTTGAGCATGAACATTGTATCTGGATCTCGTTTAATACGAGATGGCTACTCATTTAAGTCTGAGAATAATGGTTGTTCGATTTATATGAGAGATATGTTTTATGGTCATGCTCCGATGGTCAATGGTTTATTCTTAATGAATCTCGAGCGTAATATTACACATGTTCATAGTGTAGATGCCAAAAGATTTAAAGTTGATAACGATAGTCCCACATACTTGTGGCACTGCCGCCTTGGTCACATTGGTGTCAAGCGCATGAAGAAGCTCCATGCTGATGGACTTTTAGAGTCTCTTGATTATGAATCGTTTGACACGTGCGAACCATGCCTCTTAGGTAAAATGACCAAGACTCCGTTCTCCGGAACAATGGAGCGAGCAACCAACTTGTTGGAAATCATACATACCGATGTGTGCGGTCCAATGAGCGTTGAGGCTCGCGGAGGATATCGTTATGTTCTCACTCTCACAAATGACTTGAGTAGATATGGGTATGTCTACTTAATGAAACACAAGTCTGAGACCTTTGAAAAGTTCAAGGAATTTCAGAATGAGGTGGAGAATCAACGTGACCGAAAGATAAAATTCTTACGATCAGATCGTGGAGGAGAATACCTAAGTCACGAATTTGGTACACACTTAAAGAAATGTGGAATCGTTTCACAGCTCACGCCGCCTGGAACACCTCAGCGAAACGGTGTGTCCGAACGTCGTAATCGCACTCTATTGGATATGGTGCGGTCTATGATGTCTCTTACCGATTTACCGCTATCATTTTGGGGATACGCTCTAGAGACAGCTACATTCACTTTAAATAGGGCACCGTCTAAATCCGTTGAGACGACACCGTATGAATTATGGTTTGGAAAGAAACCTAAGCTGTCGTTTCTAAAAGTTTGGGGATGCGAAGCTTATGTCAAGAAACTTCAACCTGAAAAGCTCGAACCCAAGTCGGAAAAATGCGTATTCATAGGATACCCTAAGGAAACTATAGGGTATACCTTCTACTTAAGATCCGAAGGCAAGATCTTTGTTGCCAAGAACGGATGCTTTCTGGAAAAAGAGTTTCTCTCGAAAGAAATAAGTGGGAGGAAAGTAGAACTCGATGAAGTACTACCTCTTGAGCGGGATAGTGACGCAGCACAGGAAACCATTCCTGTGATGCCCACACCAACTGAAGAGGAAAACCATGATAATGATCAAGGTACTTCGGATCAAGTTACTGCTGAACTTCGTAGGTCCACAAGAACACGTTCCGCACCAGAGTGGTACGGCAACCCTATCCTGGAAATCATGTTGTTAGACAACAATGAACCTTCGAACTATGAAGAAGCAATGACGGGCCCGGATTCCAACAAATGGCTTGAAGCCATGAAATCCGAGATAGAATCCATGTATGAAAACAAAGTATGGACTTTGACAGACTTGCCCGATGATCGGCGAGCGATAGAAAACAAATGGATCTTTAAGAAGAAGACGGACGCGGATGGAAATGTTACCATCTATAAAGCTCGACTTGTCGCTAAGGGTTATCGACAGGTTCAAGGGATTGACTACGACGAGACATTCTCTCCCGTAGCGAAGCTAAAGTCCGTCCGAATCATGTTAGCAATTGCCGCATACTATGATTATGAGATATGGCAGATGGACGTCAAAACAGCATTCCTTAACGGGCATCTTAAGGAAGAACTGTATATGATGCAGCCGGAAGGTTTTGTCGATCCTCAGAACGCTAACAAAGTATGCAAGCTCCAGCGATCCATTTATGGACTGGTGCAAGCATCTCGGAGTTGGAACATTCGCTTTGATGAGATGATCAAAGCGTTTGGGCTTATGCAGACTTATGGAGAAGCCTGCGTTTACAAGAAAGTGAGTGGGAGCTCTGTAGCATTTCTCATATTATATGTAGATGACATACTCCTGATGGGAAATAATATAGAATTTCTGGACAGCATTAAGGCCTACTTGAATAAGTGTTTTTCAATGAAGGACCTTGGAGAAGCTGCTTATATATTAGGCATCAAGATCTATAGAGATAGATCGAGACGCCTCATAGGTCTTTCACAAAGTACATACCTTGATAAGATTTTGAAGAGATTCAGAATGGA
The DNA here is from genome assembly GCF_018294505.1 of Triticum aestivum. Classification (NCBI taxonomy): domain Eukaryota; kingdom Viridiplantae; phylum Streptophyta; class Magnoliopsida; order Poales; family Poaceae; genus Triticum; species Triticum aestivum. Next base: position 729,790,688 of record NC_057797.1, read on the forward strand.
TCAGTCCAAGAAGGGGTTCTTGCCTATGTTACAAGGTATGAGACTGAGCTCAGCTCAGTCACCGACCACGGCAAAAGATAAAGAAGAGATGAGTGTCATCCCCTATGCTTCAGCCATAGGATCTATTATGTATGCCATGCTGTGTACCAGACCTGATGTAAACCTTGCCGTAAGATACCAAAGTAATCCCGGCAAGGAACACTGGACAGCGGTCAAGAATATCCTGAAGTACCTGAAAAGGACAAAGGACATGTTTCTCGTTTATGGAGGAGACGAAGAGCTCGTCGTAAAGGGTTACGTCGACGCTAGCTTTGACTCAGATCCGGATGACTCTAAGTCACAAACCGGATACGTGTATATGTTGAATGGTGGAGCAGTAAGCTGGTGCAGCTGCAAGCAGAGCGTCGTGGCGGGATCTACGTGTGAAGCGGAGTACATGGCAGCCTCGGAGGCAGCACATGAAGCGATTTGGGTGAAGGAGTTCATCACCGACCTAGGAGTCATACCCAATGCGTCGGGGCCGATCAAACTCTTCTGTGACAACACTGGAGCTATTGCCCTCGCAAAGGAGCCCAGGTTTCACAAGAAGACCAGGCACATCAAGCGTCGTTTCAACTCCATCCGTGAAAATGTTCAAGATGGAGACATAGAGATTTGCAAAGTACACACGGATCTGAATGTCGCAGATCCGCTGACTAAACCTCTCTCGCATGCAAAACATGATCAACACCAGAACTCTATGGGTGTTCGATTCATCACAATGTAACTAGATTAGTGACTCTAGTGCAAGTGGGAGACTGTTGGAAATATGCCCTAGAGGCAATAATAAAAGTATTATTATATTTCATTGTTCATGATAATTGTCTTGTATTCATGCTATAACTGTATTATCCGGAAATCGTAATACACGTGTGAATACTTAGACCACACTATGTCCCTGGTAAGCCTCTAGTTGACCAGCTCGTTGTGATCAACAGATAGTCATGGTTTCCTGACTATGGACATTGGATGTCGTTGATAACGGGATCACATCATTAGGAGAATGATGTGATGGACAAGACCCAATCCTAAGCATAGCATAAAAGATCGAGTAGTTCGTTTTGCTAGAGCTTTGCAAGTGTCAAGTATCTCTTCCTTCGACCATGAGATCGTGTAACTCCCGGATACCGTAAGAATGCCTTGGGTGTACCAAACGTCACAACGTAACTGGGTGACTATAAAGGTACATTACAGATATCTCCGAAAGTAGCTGTTGGGTTGACACGGATCGAGACTGGGATTTGTCACTCCGTATGACGGAGAGGTATCTCTGGGCCCACTCGGTAATGCATCATCATAATGAGCTCAAAGTGACCAAGGTGTTGGACACGGGATCATGCATTACGGTACGAGTAAAGTGACTTGCCGGTAACGAGACTGAACAAGGTATTGGGATACCGACGATCGAGTCTCGGGCAAGTAACGTACCGATTGACAAAGGGAATTGCATACAGGGTTTGATCGAATCCTCGACATAGTGGTTCATCCGATGACAACATCGAGGAGCATGTGGGAGCCATCATGGGTATCCAGATCCCGCTGATGGTTATTGACTAAGAGAGTCTCGGTCATGTCTACATGTCTCCCGAACCCGTAGGGTCTACACACTTAAGGTTCAGTCATGCTAGGGTTGTAGGGATATGTATATGCAGTAACCCGAATGTTGTTCGGAGTCCCGGATGAGATCCCGGACGTCACGAGGAGTTCCGGAATGGTCCGGAGGTAAAGATTTATATATAGGAAGTGCTATTTCGGGCACCGGGACAAGTTTCGGGGTTATCGGTATTGTACCGGGACCACCGGAGGGGTCCCAGGGGCCCACCGGGTGGGGCCACCCATCACCGGGGGCCACATGGGCTGTAGGGGGTGCGCCTTGGCCTTCATGGGCCAAGGGCACCAGCCCCACAAGGCCCATGCGCCTAGGGTTTCCCCCTAGGAGGAGTCCTAGTGGTGGAAGGCACCCCTAGGTGCCTTGGGGGGGAGGGAAACCTCCCTAGGCCGCCGCCCCCCCTAGTAGATCTCATCTACTAGGGCCGGCCACCCCCCCTTGGCACCCCTATATATAGTGGGGGGAGAGGAGGGACTTCATACCTTGATCCCTGGCCTTTGGTTGCCTCCTTCTCCCTCCCCAACACCTCCTCCAACTCCATAGCGCTTAGCGAAGCTCTGCCGGAGTACTGCAGCTCCACCAACACCACGCCGTCGTGCTGCTGCTGGTGCCATCTCCCTCAACCTCTCCTCCCTTCCTTGCTGGATCAAGAAGGAGGAGACGTGGCTGTTCCGTACGTGTGTTGAACGCGGAGGTGCCGTCCGTTCGGCGCAGGTCATCGGTGATTTGGATCACGTCGAGTACGACTACATCATCACCTTGCAAGCTTCCGCACGCGATCTACAAGTGGTATGTAGATGCAAACTCTCTCCCTAGACTCGTTGCTTAGATGAACTCATAGATGGATCTTGGTGAAACCGTAGGAAAAAATTTTAATTTTCTGCAACGTTCCCCAACATATATTATTCAAATATTCAAATAGCCAACATGGCTGGATTTCTATGGTTATCAATAACCAATATTATGATTGACGTTTTCAAAGTCGCTTCAGCGCACTGGATACTATTTTATCAATAGGTATGATTTATTCTACAAAGGAATAGTCCCAAGTCGCTGCAGGCTTACGACCCGGCACTTGGGGGCTACATTATTTCAGTTGAGATTACATCAAATACACAAGTCTCATGTCGCTGCAAGCATGCACCATGACACTTGGGGGCTAATGCAAAGTCATTATTTGCTCACCTTATTGAAGACCCGACTCATCACATCGTAATGAGCCGGCCCTTGGGGGCTACCAATTGCTCCTGTCAACAATTCAAGGTACACAGATTTTCATCTATTATTGAAGGATCCACTGCTCAGTTGGTAAAGCACAAGGCTCTTAACCTTGTGGACGTGGGTTCAAGCCCCATGATGGGGGTTACATCATATGATGTTATTTTCATTGAAGAATATATCAAGTCCCAGCTCAATATTATGTTATTGAGCCGGCCCTTGGGGGCTACATATTGCTGCTCAAGTTTACATGATCATATTTACAAAGTCTCTGCTCATTATGCATAATAACACGGCCCTTGGAGGTTAGCAATTTCAAGTCCCAGGTTGCTGCAAGCATGACAACCCAGCACTTGGGGGCTACATATGTGGAATACTCAGTTCTGACTGGTGATTGAAATGAACAACCTGGATTTCTTCAAGATTGTGACATTCATGTTGAAGCAAGTCTTAAGCTGTTGCTATGTTACCTTCTTAAGACTTGGGGGCTACAAGTGATAGGCATATAAGAGGTATATTTTCAAGCTTGATGTTAACTACAATTATGACCTGGTGCCATCAATATTTATAAACCGGTAATGATAAACCGGCAAGTTCAAGTCTTAAACCGGCACAGTTTACATTCTCAAACTGGCAAGTTCAAGTCTTAAACCGGCACAGTTTTACATTCTCAAACCGGCAAGTTCTACATTCTTAAACCGGCTGCCGATCAGATGAGTATTTCAAAGGCCAATATTTCTGTTAAGCATTGGGAGCTGAAGTCAAAGGAGTTATTCTTCACAATATTTATCTATGACAAACCAATGTCAGCAAGTTGATTATGAAGCTGGTCTATTGACTCGGATTTTCTACAAGGAAATGACAAGGATTTAAAGATGCTCAGGATCAGTTTAACATGGATAAATCCAAATTAAACTGGGGGCTAATGTCGGGGATATACCCCGCGGTATGACCCGACTGGAGTTGTAAACCAGCTGGGACTTGGTAAACCGGCGGAGAGTTAAGACAGAGAGTCAAGACAGATGGCTAAGACAGACGGTAAATCGGCTGGTGTTAAACCGGCAGACAATGTTAAACCAGCAGACGTTAAGAGGCCCAGGAAGGGAAGTCAAAATAGTTTAAGTTAAAGTCCGAGTTGGACTCCATATGTAACCCGCCCCTTCAACATATATAAGGAGGGGTAGGGCTCCTCAAAGGTGGACAGAGCAAGAAACAATCTCTAGGGCTAGACACAATTAGAGGAGAGCCGGTTTACGGCGACTCCCTCGTAATGATAATGAGATCTAACCTCAAACAACATGTAGGGCTATTACCGGATGATGTTTCCCGGGGCCCGAAGCTGTCTAAATCTTTGTCTTGTGTTGCGTCTCTCGATTCCGCTCAACCCCTCTCAAGCTACTACAAAGATGCGTTGGCCTACATATGTGGAATACTTAGTTCTGACTGGTGATTGAAATGAACAACCTGGATTTCTTCAAGATTGTGACATTCATGTTGAAGCAAGTCTTAAGTTGTTGTTATGTTACCTTCTTAAGACTTGGGGGCTACAAGTGATAGGCATATAAGAGGTATATTTTCAAGCTTGATGTTAACTACAATTATGACCTGGTGCCATCAATATTTATAAACCGGTAATGATAAGCCGGCAAGTTCAAGTCCTAAACCGGCACAGTTTTACATTCTCAAACCGGGAAGTTCTACATTCTTAAACCGGCTGCAGATCAGATGAGTATTTCAAAGGGCAATATTTTTGTTAAGCATTGGGAGCTGAAGTCAAAGGAGTTATTCTTCACAATATTTATCTATGGCAAACCAATGTCAGCAAGTTGATTATGAAGCTGGTCTATTGACTCAGATTTTCTACAAGGAAATGACAAGGATTTAAAGATGCTTAGGATCAGTTTAACATGGATAAATCCAAATTAAACTGGGGGCTAATGTCGGGGATATACCCCGCGGTATGACCCGGCTAGAGTTGTAAACCGGCTGGGACTTAGCAAACCGACGGATGGTAAATTGGCGGAGAGTTAAGACAGCGAGTCAAGACAGATGGCTAAGACAGACGGTAAACCAGCTGGTGTTAAACCGGCAGACAGTGTTAAACCGGCAGACAATGTTAAACCGGCAGACAATGTTAAACCGGCAGACAATGTTAAACCAACAGACGTTAAGAGGCCCAGGAAGGGAAGTCAAAATAGTTTAAGTTAAAGTCCGAGTTGGACTCCACATGTAACCCGCCCCTTCAACATATATAAGGAGGGGCAGGGCTCCTCAAAGGAGGACAGAGCAAGAAACAATCTCTAGGGCTAGACACAATTAGAGGAGAGCCGGTTTACGGCGATTCCCTCGTAATGATAATGAGATCTAGCCTCAAACAGCATATAGGGCTATTACTGGATGATGTTTCCCGGGGCTCGAAGCTGTCTAAATCTTTGTCTTGTGTTGCATCTCTCGATTCCGCTCAACCCCTCTCAAGCTACTACAAAGATGTGTTGGCCTCACGACTAAGTCCTCACACTAGGATATTTGCCGTGACAATTCCACGACAAGTAGGTAAATGATAAAAACAGAATTTTTGATGTGGAATGCTTCCTAACATATTTTTCAATTTTCTTTATTGTGGCATGAATGTTTAGATCTGAAAGATTCAAGATAAAAGTTTAATATTGACACAAAAATAATAATACTTCAAGCATACTATCTAAGCAATCATGTCTTCTCAAAATAACATGGCCAAAGAAATTTATCCCTACAAAATTATATAGTCTGGCTATGCTCTATCTTCATCACACAAAATATTAAATCATGCACAACCCCGATGACAAGCCAAGCAATTGTTTCACACTTTTGATGTTCTCAAACTTTTTCAACTTTCACGCAATACATGAGCATGAGCCATGGACATAGCACTATAGGTGGAATAGAATGGTGGTTGTGGAGAAGACAAAAAGGAGAAGATAGTCCCACATCAACTAGGTGTATCAACGGGCTATGTAGATGCTCATCAATATATATCAATGTGAGTGAGTAGGGATTGGCATGCAACGGATGCACTAGAGCTATAAGTTATGAAAGCTCAACAAAAGAAACTAAGTGGGTGTGCATCCAACTTGCTTGCTCACGAAGACCTAGGAGACCCATCATTGGAATATACAAGCCAAGTTCTATAATGTAAAATTCCCACTAGTTTATGAAAGTGACAACATAGGAGACTCTCTATCATGAAGATCATGGTGCTACTTTGAAGCACAAGTGTGGAAAAGGGATAGTAACATTGTCCCTTCCCTCTTTTTCTCTCATTTTTTTATTTGGGTCTTCTTTCTTTTTCTTTTTCATTTGGCCACTTTTCTCTTCTTTTTTCATCCGGAGTCTCATCCCGACTTGTGGGGGAATCATAGTCTCCATCATTCTTTCCTCACTGGGACAATGCTCTAATAATGATGATCATCACACTTCTTTTTACTTACAACTCAAGAATTACAACTCAATACTTAGAACAAAATATGACTCTACGTGAATGCCTCCGGCAGTGTACCGGGATATGCAATGAATCAAGAGTGACATGTATGAAAAAATTATGAACGTGTAAGTGCATCTAGTGCCCCTTAGTGATTTTGGTGTATTGACGACTTATAGGTTAAGGGACTAATGCGTTTGTGAGTATACACAGGTCTATAAGTCTATGAGGAGTTTGATATTTACAGAGAAAGTCGACCCCTAAAAATGAAGTTCTTCGACTGAAGACTTTGGATTTCTGAAGACTTTGAAAGTGAAGAAATTGGTGTGACCTTGAAGACTTGGTATTCATTCGAGGAACATGAAGCGTGAAGACTTTTGTTTTCGTAGTTTCATTTTCTCTTTCTTGAGTCATAGGAAACACCGTACTGTTAAAGGGGGTCGAGGAAATACTCAGGAAAAATTTCCATGTGATGCTCAACTCAAATCCTACACCTACCAATCCCTTTGAGTGAAGCCATTGGAAATCTCATAAAGTCCAGTCATATTCTTCAGTGATAGAGATGAAGTTCTTCTGGTCTCTGAGGAATTTGTTCTAACTGAGGGGCTAGGAATTCGCCAGTGCGGATTGCCTACACAGTGAGGAACATGATAGCCCTGAGGATTTCGCCACTCAAAATTCCGACCGTTGTTGTGCTATGCGCCAGCTGTCCCAAAATATCTATCCACCTAACGGTCTTATCATTGAAGGGCATTTATGTCTTATCATGTCGGGATGCTCCCTAGGCTATAAATAGCCGCCCCCTACAACCACTAGCTGGTTGGCTGCTCCGAGAGAAACTGACACTTGTCATTTAAGAGCATCCCATCCTCCGAGGACTTTGAGCGAAAATCATCAAGTGAGGAAAACCCAAACCCAAACACCTACAAACCCCAAGTGATTGACCATCACTGAAGAGATTGATCCTGTGTGGATCTGATGCTTGTTACCTTTGAAGACTGTGCTTCTTCCAGACGGTTAGGCGTCATGGTATAGAGAATCCAAGAGGAATTGTGGATCGTCGAGTGACCAAGTTTGTGAAGGTTCGGAAGTCACCTGAAGACTTACCACGAGTGATTGGGCGAGGTCTGTGTGACCTTAGCTCAAGGGGAATATGGTGAGCACTGAGTGTCCTAAGCTGTGTGTTCAGGACTGGGTGTCCGGGAATGTGTGTCCTCAGGTTTAAATACCTAGCCGCCCTAACCAGACGTACAAATCAGACAGCATTTGGAACTAGTCTACCAAATCATTGTCTTCACCAAGCTTACTGGTTCTATTTCCTCAACTCTTTCATTTCCTCATAACTGTGTTGTGTGCTTGTTCATATCTGTGTTTGAAGACTTTGACTGAAGATTTTCTCAAATTTCTCAGTTCAATTTCTTCAGTCTGTTTGTCTTCATCCTGTGTTATCATGTGCTTACGCTTTTTGTACTCTGTGCTTGTCTTCATTTCATCATGATGACTATGCTTGTGCTCTGTTATGTTTACTTTTGAGTACTTATTCCGCTGCTAGTAGTTCTTTGCTAAGGAATTTCCTCACCTGCAAATTCCTTAGTGAAGAATTCATAAAAATCGCCTATTCACCCCCCCCCCTCTAGTCGATATAACGCACTTTCAATTGGTATCAGAGCAAGGTACTCCCTTTTTTGTGTGATTTTGGTTTAACCGCCTGGAGTTTTAGTTATGTCGACCGCAGGTATGATCAAGGTCTCCGCTGGGTGTCCTACCTTCGATGGGACGGACTACCCCTACTGGAAGAATAAGATGCGAATGCATCTTGAGGCAATTGATAACGATCTCTGGTATGTTGTGGAAAATGGTGTTCCCTTAGTCACACCTTCTCTGAATGCTACTGATGTGAAGAGATTCAAGCAACTCGATTCTCAAGCAAAGAATATCATATGTGGTCGTCTGAGCAAAGGACAATATGGAAGAGTGAGTGCTTTGGAAACTGCTAAGCTTATCTGGGATAGACTGTCCAAAGTGAATGAAGGAGTCTCAACACAGCGTGACTCTCGAGTTGATGTTCTTCGCAATCTCTTCAACCGCTTCAAAAGACTCGACAATGAAAATGTTCAACAAACCTTCGATCGCCTCACTAACATCTCAAATGAGCTTCAAGCACTTGGTGCCACTGACATCACCGACCATGAGGTGGTGAAGAAATTGCTGAGATCGCTTGATTCCTCATTTGACACTCTGGCATTGATGATACAAGAACGTGCTGATTACAAGTCACTCGATCCCGCTGATATTCTCAAGAGGCTAAATACTCATGAGTTCCAACTTGCTGGAAAAAGAGATCTCTATGGTTCGAGCTATGGCAAATCACGTGCACTGAAGGCCAAGGCAGTATCTGAGTCCGAAGATGAAGACTCTGGTGGCAGCCTTGGTGATCCTGAAGAACTAAGCCATGAGCTAGCTCTGCTCATGAAGAAGTTCCAAAAGTTCACAAGACGTGGTCGCTTTGGAAGACCCTCAAGGAGCAATGATTCCTCATCCAGTGACTACAAGAGGAGGCTCTGTCACAAATGCAAGAAACCTGGACATTACATTCAAGATTGTCCTCTGTGGGAAAAGGAATCGAAGAAGAAGAAATACAAGGATTACAGTTCTGATGATGCGAAGAAAAGGAAGAAATCCTAAAACTCTTCATCATCAAAATCCTCATCTCACAAGAAGAGCAGCTCCAAGAAGGCTAGGGCATTCATTGGCAAGGAAATGGACCCTGAGGCTGAATCTGAAGAAAATGAGGAAGAGGAGGCATCTGAGGAGTCCGAAACCGGAGTGGCGAGCCTAGCCCTCGCTACTGCATTCGTCAGCAAGTCTATCTTCAACACTGAAGAAAATGACCTCACCAACAAGGTTGATGAAGGCGATGATGACTACGCTCCCACCTATTGCTTCATGGCAAAGGGTGCCAAGGTACTCAAATATACCTCCTCTGAATCAAGTGAGAATGAATCTGATGAAAACCTTAAGCCCAACTATTCTAAACTTGCTAAGATTGCTGTAAAACAACAAAGGGCTTTTGAAAAGGTTCAAAACATGCTAGACAAAAGTGATGATATGTTGGGCGAAGAAATGGATCGCACTAAAGCCTTGACTGAAAATCTTCAAAGACTTCAGACTAGGTTTAACAACCTTCAAGGTCATCATAACACTCTCTTATCTGATCATGAGAAGCTTTCTTATGAATTTCTTCAAAGAAAGCAAGACCTTGAGAAGCTAAGAGTGAGTTATGAAGATCTTCAGAAGGAGCGCGATTCATTACTTGCTCAACAAATCAGCACTTCTCAGGAAGAATTTGTTCCTCCATGCTTGAAGTGCATTGAACGTGAATCTGCTAATTCTTCACCAGAATGTTCAAATGCTGCTAATGTTTCAAATTCTTCACATGCCTCTGCTATTACTAATTCCTCATCTGAGGACACTGCTAGTATCACTGACGATGCAGGGCTGAAGGAATTGTACATGACAGGCATGTACGAAAGCCACAAAGGGCATCAGACTCTTTGTGATGTGCTTAAAAAGAAGATCCTCAACAGGAACCCTAGGAAAGAGGGTATTGCCTTTGAGAGGAAACTCAATGCTGATGGTACATATTGGAAGCCTGAGCAGTACCCCAAAACCTCATGGGTTGCTGCAAAGGGACCTCCAGTTGATCCATCTAACTTATCTGGATTTTCATGTGAATCTCCTCGTTCTGATGATGAGTCATTTGACTCCAACTATAAACTGTTCAAAAATCAGAATGGTGAAATATTTGCTAGATATGTTGGCACTAACTGCAGGAATGGTCCCCTTATGAAGAAAATCTGGGTTCCCAAAAGGTGCCTTGAAAGTCTTCAGGTGAATGTCCTCAGGACACCACCTGTGAAGAATAGGAACCCCAGAGCAAATTCTTCATATGGACCAAATTCTTCATATGGATCCAAGTCCTCATATGAATATCATCGTGCTAACAACTCTGTTTCGCAGGGAAGAGCTAAGGGCTATGAATATGAGCATTATTCTTCTAATCATCATGTTCATAAGTCCTCGAAGAATTTCTCTGCTTATTCATATGCTTATCCTAACTCCTCTTATGTGAAACGAAATGGACTGGCTTCTATGCCACCTTTCTCGTATGGAGCTCGCAGAGTGATGAACTCTTTGCCACCCCTTCAGATGTGGGTGGTGAAGAAAAAGAACTAATCTCTTTTGCAGGGTCAGGTCTCCAGATGTACGTAATCGTCTGAAGAATCTGCTGGAGACCTGAGTATGCCCGATAGGACGCAGGCTAACCATGAAGAAATGAACTTTCATTTCACACGTCCTCATACTACTTTATCTGTTCTTTTGCTTCATGAAATTGATCTGATGAATTGATGGCATATTCTTCACTGATGAAGTATATGAGTTCGTAAGTTGCACTAATTCATCTACAGGATGATCAACCCAAAGCCACTGAGTGGGTCCTCGATAGTGGATGTACAAATCACATGACTGGTGACAAGAATCTATTGATGGATGCTCCATTATCTCCGTCGCATCTGAAGCATATCATCTTTGCCGACAAAGGCAAAAGTCAGGTATTAGGTCTAGGTAAGGTTGCGATCACAAAGGATCGACACATGGACAAAGTCATGCTTGTCGAGTCCTTAGGATACAACCTCATGTCTGTCTCAATGCTTTGCGATCTTGATATGGTTGTTGTCTTTGGCAAGTACCATTGTGTTGTGGTTATGGAAGCTGACAATTCCAAAGTCTTTGAAGGCTTTAGGAGAGGAGACCTGTATATTGTTGATTTCTCTACAGGACCACAACCAGCCGTGTGCCTACTTGCAAAAGTTTTAGAAGGCTGGCTCTGGCATCGACAACTTGGTCATGCAGGCATGAGGAATTTGCACACGCTTGTGAAGAAGAAGCATGTCATTGGCATCGAGAATGTCAAATTCCTCAAGGATCACCTATGCGGAGCCTGTGAAGCTAGGAAGATGACAAAGGCTAAGCATCCAGCGAAGACTATCATGACCACCACTCGTCCATTTGAATTGCTTCACATGGATCTCTTCGGTCCTAACCATTATTCTGTAGTCTCAAATGAGGCATCTCAATATGGCTTTGTTATGGTTGATGATTACTCTCGATACACATGGCTACACATTGTTGCTTACAAACATGAAGTGCGGGAAGTCTTCAAACGATTTTCCTCAAGGGCTTCAACCAACTTTGGTGTGAAGATCAAGCACATCAGAAGTGACAATGGAACTGAGTTCAAGAATTCTGGTCTAGATGACTATCTTGATGAACTTGGTATTACTCATGAGTTATCTGCTCCTTATACTCCTTAGTAGAACGGCGTCGTGGAGCGCAAGCACAGGACTCTTGCTGAGATGGCTCGCACTATGCTTGATGAATACAAAACGTCTCGTCGTTTCTGGATTGAGGCAATTGATACTGCGTGCCACATCATCAACATAGTATATCTTCACAAATTCTTCAAGAAGATTGCCTATGAACTCCTCACTGATAAGAAACCCAATGTAAGTTATTTCAAAGTCTTCGGTGCTAAATATTGGATTAGAGATCCTCATCACAACTCAAAATTTGCACCGAAAGCACATGAAGGTTTTATGCTTGGTTACGGAAAGGACTCACACACCTACAGAGTCTTCAACAACGTTCTTCACAAGGTTGTTGAAACTGTAGATGTGCGGTTCGATGAAACTAATGGATCGCAAAGAGAGCACCTACCTACTGTGATAGATGAACCAGCACCTGAGGAAACTATCAAGTTCAAGGCTACTGAGGATGTCATTCCTACTGAAGAATCTGCTGAAGAATTCATTCCAGAACATGAAGAACGTCGAGCTAATGCACCTGAAGAAAATACTGAAGAAAATGGTGCTGAAGAGAATGCTGATCAAATTCCTCAACGACAACCAGCTCATCCTCGCATTGCAAAAGAAGTGCAAGTTGAAAAGATCATCAATGACATCAAAGCACCAGGTCCTCTCACACGCTCAAAAGCTTCACATTTATCTAACTTTTGTGGGCACTATGCTTTTGTCTCTATCACAGAGCCCACTAAGGTAGATGAAGCATTTCTGGAGCCTGAGTGGATTCAGGCCATGCAAGAAGAATTACATCAGTTCGAGCTCAACAATGTCTGGGAACTGGTCAAACGTCCAGATCCTCGCAAGCACAATATCATTGGCACAAAGTGGATCTATCACAACAAGCAAGATGAAAATGGCCTTGTGGTGAGGAATAAGGCATGGCTCGTAGCTCAAGGCTACACACAGGTTGAAGGGATTGATTTCGATGAAACTTTTGCACCTGTTGCTAGACTTGAGGCTATTCGCATATTACTTGCTTATGCTAACCATCATGATATCACTTTATATCAAATGGATGTGAAAAGTGCATTCCTCAATGGTAAGCTTGAGGAAGAAGTATATGTTGCTCAACCCCCAGGTTTTGAAGATCCAAAGAATCCTGACAAAGTCTTCAGACTCAACAAGGCCCTCTATGGCCTCAAGCAGGCCCCACGGGCGTGGTATGATACCTTGAAGGAATTCTTCATGAAGAAAGGCTTCAAACCCGGTTCACTCGACCCTACTCTTTTCACTAAATCTTATGATGGTGAATTGTTTGTGTGCCAAGTATATGTTGATGATATTATCTTTTGTTGTACTGACCAACGTTATAGTGATGAATTTGCCTACATGATGAGTGAAGAATATCAAATGTCTATGATGGGAGAATTAAAATTCTTCTTAGGTCTTCAAATTCGTCAACAACGCAATGGCATATTCATATCTCAGGAGAAATACCTCAAGGATGTACTGAGGAAATTCGGCATGCAAGATTGCAAAGGCGTCAAAATTTCTTTACCCACAAATGGCCATCTGTGCACTAATGAAAATGGTATTGACTTTGATCATAAGGTATACCGCTCCAAGATTGGTTCTTTATTGTACTTATGTGCATCTAGGTCAGATATAATGCTTAGTGTTTGCATGTGTGCCCGATTTCAAGCTACACCGAAGGAATCACACCATAAGGCTGTGAAGCATATTCTTCGATATCTAGCTCACACACCAACACTTGGATTATGGTACCCCAAGGGCTCGGCTTTTGATCTCATTGGATATTCTAACTCTGACTATGCTGGTGATCATGTGGACCGCAAGTCAACATCTGGTACATGTCATTTCCTCGGACAATCTTTGGTCTGTTGGTCCTCGAAGAAACAGAACTGCGTATCACTATCTACTGCTAAAGCTGAGTATATTGACGCTGGTTCTTGATGTGCTCAATTGCTATGGATGAAGCAAACTCTTAAGGACTACAGCGTCAACATGAAGAATGTGCCTCTCTTCTATGACAATGAGAGTGCCATCAAGATTGCTCACAACCCAGTTCAGCACTCGAAAACTAAGCACATTCAGATTCGTCATCATTTTCTTTGTGATCATGTGTTGAAGGGCGACATTTTTATTGAGCATGTGAAGACTGAAGAACAGCTAGCCGATATCTTCACAAAGCCCTTGGATGAGAAGAGATTTAGCAAGTTGCGATGTGAGCTAAATATCCTAGAATCTTTGAATGTTCTTTGAAAAGGACACTCATCCTAACACTTATGCAAAATTGATGACTTAGATGTGCAACACATGAAGAAACATTTTTCTTCAATTAATGAAGAATAACACTCTAAGTGTGAAGAAATTAACGAAGAATTTGATACTTAGAACCCTACGATAATTGTACGCGGTGTGTGAAATCATCATTCTTATACGGTGGATCACGCCACCACCAAAAGTTGAAATTCATCAGTTGTTCAAATTCTTCAACTTTGCATTGTCTTCACTGTTTCCGTTTCTTCATTGGCTATATATATATATATATATATATATATATGAGTTTATGTCCTCTACAGCATTCACTTATGGCTACTTCTTCAAGTTGGTTTTTCTGCTAAGTGAATGTGATCGGACCCTTCCCCCTCTATGCTATACTCAACCCAATCTGTTCACAAATTCTTCATGTGCGTTCTTTTTGAAACTCGTTCAAAATCTTCACTGTGTCCTTGTCAGCTGAAGAAATTGCGAACGGAACTTTTAACTTATCTTATCCAATTTTTTGGCGTTGCCGCTCAAACCGTTCCGCATCCCATGATATACTTATCCACTCACCCACGATCTAACACGATCTCCACTTCTCAGTACGTGGGTGACACATGTCATGCGAATGAGAAGGGTCAGGGGCACGTTCGTCCAAATTCTTCGGGCGAACGGTTTTCATCATGGCTATAAATACCCCCTCTCCCCTTCCTCACTTCTTTTACTCTGCTCGACCTCTCTCCAGCTCGAGCTTCTCAAACCCTAGCGCCGCTGCTACTTCATCGTCGCCGGTGAGAAAGAGCTTCACTGCCTCGACCTCGTCGCCGCCGTACTCACGCCGGCCATGGAAATCTTCACTTCGTCACCGTCGTAGCTGTCTTCCTCCACCAAGTTAGGGCTTGGAAGATCCGCACTGACGAACTTCACATCTCTTCACTCCAGTTCATCGTGTTCTTCATTCAGGGTAATTAAAAGTTACTTTTACTGCCCTCCTTGATTCGAATGATTATCTACAAAATCTTCAAAGGTGTTTTTCTTCATATCTTCACACACTAAAACACCTCTCATATCATTTGTTCTTGATTCATTTCTCTAAGCTGCGAGTTTCTCTTCAAGATTCCTCAATTGTGTGGATTTCTGATCTGTAAAACTCTGGAACCTAGGACTAAGAACGCTTAGTGAAATTCTTCAAGACTTATCTGGTCAAATTCCTCAAACTTGTTCTTTATAAAACCTTCTGAGAACGCATATGACCTCTCCAAATTCCTTGCAACTATACTCTGTTCACAGGTACTCATGTCAGCTGCTGAATCACTAGGTTCTCATCAACTTAACTCATTTGCAGCGTTCTTTGAAGAAAAGTTGCATACTTCTTTAGAGAATTCAATTGTTCAAATTCCTCAACTGAAGAAAATGGCTGGCGGTAAGAAGCCACAGAAAGGAGGAAAGAGGGCTGAGGTCAACATGGCGTTTGAGATCCCTGATGATATATATGCTGGGTACTGCACACCTCTTGAGGAAGACAAAATTCAGCGCAAGGTGCGCATTCAGAAGATACAGAGGAGATGGGCTAGAGAGTGGAGAGAGTACAGATATGTCACTCCCAAATACATGAAGAAATTCGCACTCAATCCTCCATGCCCAAGACCTCTATTGGCACCTGGCCAAATAGCTGACCCCACCAGCCTCAAGCGTGGTGAGGATTATCCTGATGAATGGGCCAAGCGCCAAGCCAAGTTGGCTAAACAAGCCAAAGAAGCTGTGAGGAAATTCAATGAAGACTCTGCTGCTGGTGCTGCCGTTGAGGCCTCTGTCAAGCCTAAGAAGGCCATGTCAAAGAAGACTGCGCACAAGTCAAGTGCTTCACCTTCAGTGGTTTCAAGGCCAAGTTCCTCAGCAATGCCCTCACGGCCAGAATCTTCAAAGCCCTCAAGACCAACTTCTCATGTTGCTCCTGTTCCTCCCAAACCCTCAGCTCCTCACAAGTCCTCAGCTGCTCCGACAAAGTCCTCTGCACCTGTGCATCTCGCCACGTGTCAAAGGACCACAGGCGTCTCAATTGCCTCAGGAGCTTCAGCTAGTTCCTCAATTGCACCAAATTCTTCAACGGGACCCTCTCTACTGAACACAAAGGCCACTGCTAGATGAGGTCCTCGCCCTAGTCCTCAGAAGAAGCAGGTCACCTTCCAAGTGCCGTCTGAAGAAGACGAAGCTGATGATGATGAACTTGCTGAAATCATCAGAGATAGGCAAGTCAGGGCCGCTAGAGCCAAGGGAACAGATGTGCCACTACTTTTGGATCCAAAGTTGATCCTCGAATACATTGATGTTTGGCACAAGGACCCCAACACTCTCATGCCTGATTTCAAGCTGACTCCTGGCCAAAGTCACATGCTGACCCACTTCATACAAGAAGAAAATTGGAAATATGAGAAGGCCAGGCAGATCAAGAAAGCGCAGTACAAGAAGGAGCGCTATCTGAAGAAAAATGTTGTCTCTATGACAACTGAAGAACTTGACACTGTTCAAACTAAGATCAAGAAACTCATTGATGAATTTGACGCATACCGCGCTGATTGTCTTGGAGCCAAGGTGCGCTTTGTGAAACTTGCGGATAACTTCACCTCAAATGTTGCAGCCCCAACGCAACAGGAAGTTCCTCAGGCTGAAGCATCTGCTTAGCCGACTGAAGAACATGCCAGCACCGCTGATGAAAATCAGGTTGCTGAAGAAAATGTGAGTTCTACGGCTGATGACTGCATACCAGCCGCTGAAGAAATTGCCAGGGCATCCACTAGTGATGCGCCTGAAGAAGATGAAGAAATCAGGGCAACTGCATTAGTTGTGCCTAAAGAAAATCAACCAGATTCCTCTGCTCCTCCTGCGCCAACACCAACTCCGATCCTTCCATCTGCATCAGATATGAAGAAAACCAAGGCTGCAGAGCATGCAGCAGTGAAGAAAAGGAAAGCATCAGCTACTTCAGATTCTTTAGCTCCAAAGAAGATGAAGCCTTTGACCAGCTCGTTTGAAAATCCCATTGATGTTGTTCCTCTCTCTACCATGCCATCAAAGGACCTTGTTCCTTTCGATGAAGAATATGTGATCCCCAGCGGATCTGATGAAGAAACTCCTTCTGCTATTTTGTCAGAGCAGTTGGATGAAGAAATTAAAGTGGATGAGATCCCTTCAACACCTGTCATTTCCTCGCATCTGCCTCAGTTCACTGCTAAAGAGGCTGGCGTTGAAGAAATGAAAGATGAAGATGTGGACGTTGGCTGCTCCACACCAGTGATGAGTGATGAATTCTGGGAAAGTCAACATCCAAACTCTCCAATGTTCACACTGCAGCAAATACCTCAGTCCCCTGCACAAACTGTTCAAATGGGCTCTGAAAAAACTCACCCCACTTCATCTGTACATGAAGAAATTCCAGCCACTAGTGCTGAAGAAAATGTTGCTGCTGAACATCTGAAGACGCAGACTGCCACTGAAGAGGAACCAGAAATTCCTCAACCTGAAGAACCTGTGATTGAGATTCCTGAGGTCGTGATGCAACTCACTAACACTCCTCTACCCAAGCCAAAGGATCCATTCTCCAGGAAGCAAAAATTCAAGGCTGATGATTTCTTCGGCGAGCACGTATTCTTCACAGACTACAACCCTTATGACTCTGCTCGCATTAGAAAGAGGCGTTTCTGGACTGCTAGCCAGGCTAATTTATATTCCTCAGTGATGTTCAACAAAAACAAAATCTTCTACCATGAACACATTCCTCATGTGGATATGGAATCTCTGTCGTGCTTCATGCCAGTCCTCAGTGTTCTTCACGATGTTGGGCTGTTAAATTTCTGCTCTGACATCTGTGATTGGAATGAAGAACTGATTCTTCAATTTTATGCGACGCTGCACATCACAGGAGATTCTGAAGATGTCGATTCATGGGTGCTGGACTAGATGTCTGAGAACACTCACTACACAGCACCAGCTACTGAATTGCTTTGTGCCTTACCACTCAGTCCTCCCCTTGAAGAAGCTCGTTGCATTTACAGTGAACCTGAGCTTACAAATCACTACATGCAAGTTCGGATGAAACCTTTGAAGCCAGGTCAGGCCCCGCGAACCAAATTCCTCGTGAAGGAATTACTATATGTGCCCAGAACTGTCTATCGCATTCTAACGAGGACAATGAGTCCCATCAAAGGCCACAACTCATCTGATGAGGAAATTGTTGGCATCATGAAGAATCTGGTATTCAATATCGTTCATGGCATTCCTGTTAATTATCACGATTTCTTCATGAGGACTCTGGCAAATGTTGCACTTTCTCCGTTTGAGCTGAAGCCTTATGCACCTTGGATTATGAGATTCCTCAGGACAAGGTCTTCACTCAACTACAAAGCTTATTTTCAGAATCACCTCAGCTACTTGCCCCCGATTGAAGTCCTCAAGCAGGCTTTAACTTCAACTGATGAAAAGGGCAAGGCACTAGCTGTTATAGATGAAGGCATTCGTCCATTGGATGGACAGTTTCGCAAAGCTGCATCTTATTCCACCAATGATGACTCTGCCACACATAACTCTGCCAATGCACCCAAGTCTACTCCTCAAGCCACTGCTCCTCGTGTGATGACTGATCATGAGCTTCTGCTTAGTCTTCACCAGAAGGTGGATCAAAATCATAAATGGGTTAAGCATCAGTTTGGTTCCTTTCTTCACAACATGACTGCTACGCACAATGCAGTGAAGAAAAACCATTACTACCTCCATGAAGTTTTTGGTCGCACCTGGGCTATTCTATCACATATGTATGGTGAAGAAGATCTCAAGAAAATGGGTCTCAAGGAATATTTTGACTGGTCTGCACCTCCACCGAAGAAATTCAAGAAGGTCAAGGTTCCTTCTTTGGTGGCCAGCTCATATTCTTCATCGCGCGACACCGATGAGAATGAAGACTTGGACGACACTGCAGCAGGCCCTTCCACGAAAAACGACCCCAACAACGCTGGCGCTCCTTCATCAACTTGATATTCTTCAGGGGCATTAGTCCTCATATTTGATCCTTTTGGTCATTTGATGACAAAGGGGGAGAATTTTGAGTTAGTCTTCAAGCGGGTCTTTCTATATGGGCATTTTTTTTTGTTAAGTTACAACTCTCGTTCTTCTGAGACTTTATTGGATCGAGTTGTAAACTTAAACCCGATGGTGCTCTGATACTTTTAATATGTTTTTCTGCATGCTTATTCCTCATATATGCTAGTGCACGCATGCTGAATTACATCAGTCACCATATTCCATCATGCATTTCAAATTCTTCACTGTGATATGTCAAATGCGTGTATGAATTACAAGATATAGGGGGAGATCTCCATGATTCTACTCTTCAAGTGTGCAATGCTTCAAAAGCAAATACCTCACCATGCACATATTCAGGGGGAGTTCTTCTATATCTTGCAATCAAATTCCTCAATATCAGTATTTACACTTCATATGTTTGTCCCCGTTGAAAACTTAACCTATATTGTCATCAATCACCAAAAAGGGGGAGATTGTAAGTGCATCTAGTGCCCCTTAGTGATTTTGGTGTATTGAAGACTATAGGTTAAGGGACTAATGCGTTTATGAGTATACACAGGTCTATAAGTCTATGAGGAGTTTGATATTTACAGAGAAAGTCAACCCCAAAAAATGAAGTTCTTCGACTAAAGACTTTGGATTTCTGAAGACTTTGAAAGTGAAGAAATTGGTGTGACCTTGAAGACTTGGTATTCATTCGAGGAACATGAAGCGTGAAGACTTTTGTTTTTGTAGTTTCATTTTCTCTTTCTTGAGTCATAGGAAACACCGTACTGTTAAAGGGGGTCGAGCAAATACTAAGGAAAAATTTCCATGTGATGCTCAACTCAAATCCTACACCTACCAATCCCTTCGAGTGAAGCCATTGGAAATCTCATACAGTCCAGTCATATTCTTCAATGACAGAGACGAAGTTCTTCTGGTCTCTGAGGAATTTCTTCTGACCGAGGAGTTAGGAATTCGCCAGTGCGGATTGCCTACACAGTGAGGAACATGATAGCCCTGAGGATTTCGCCACTCAAAATTCCGACTGTTGTTGTGATATGCGCCAGCTGTCCCAAAATATCTATCCATCTAACGGTCTTATCATTGAAGGGCATTTATGTCTTATCATGTCAGGCTGCTCCCTAGGCTATAAATAGCCGCCCCCTACAACCACTAGCTGGTTGGCTGCTCTGAGAGAAACTGACACTTGTCATTTGAGAGCATCCCATCCTCCGAGGACTTTGAGCGAAAATCATCAAGTGAGGAAAACCCAAACCCAAACACCTACAAACCCCAAGTGATTGAGCATCACTGAAGAGATTGATCCTGCGTGGATCCGACGCTTGTTACCTTTGAAGACTGTGCTTCTTCCAGACGGTTAGGCGTCATGGTCTAGAGCATCCAAGAGGAATTGTGGATCGCCGAGTGACCAAGTTTGTGAAGGTTCGGAAGTCACCTGAAGACTTACCACGAGTGATTGGGCGAGGTCTGTGTGACCTTAGCTCAAGGGGAATACGGTGAGGACTGAGTGTCCTGAGCTGCGTGTTCAGGACTGGGTGTCCGGGACTGTGTGTCCTCAGGTTTAAATACCTAGCTGCCCTAACCAGACATACAACTGAGACAGCATTTGGAACTGGTCTACCAAATCATTGTCTTCATCAAGCTTACTGGTTCTATTTCCTCAACTCTTTCATTTCCTCATAATTGTGTTGTGTGCTTGTTCATATCTGTGTTTGAAGACTTTGACTGAAGATTTTCTCAATTTCCTCAGTTCAATTTCTTCAGTCTGTTTGTCTTCATCCTGTGTTATCCTGTGCTTACGCTTTCTATACTCTGTGCTTGTCTTCATTTCATCATGATGACTATGCTTGTGCTCTGTTATGTTTACTTTTGAGTACTTATTCTGCTGCTAGTAGTTCTTCGCTAAGGAATTTCCTCACCTGCAAATTCCTTAGTGGAGAATTCATAAAAATCGCCTATTCACCCCCCCCCCTCTAGTCGATATAACGCACTTTCAGAATGGTGGCTTTGACACAAATACGATGTCAACTACATGATCATGCATGGCAATATGACAATGATGAAGCATGTCATAACAAACGGAACGGTGGAAAGTTGCATGGCGATATATCTCGGAATGGTTATGGAAATGCCATAATAGGTAGGTATGGTGGCTGTTTTGAGTAAGGTATATGGTGGGTGTATGATACCGGCGAAAAGTGCATGGTAATAGAGAGGCTAGCAAATGTGGAAGGGTGAGGGTGCGTATAATCCATGGACTCAACATTAGTCATAAAGAACTCACATACTTATTGCAAAAATATATTAGTTATCGAAACAAAGTACTACGTGCATGCTCCTAGGGGGATAGATTGGTAGGAAAAGACCATCGCTCGTCCCCGACCGCCACTCATAAGGAAGGCAATCAATAAATAAATCATGCTCCGACTTCATCACATAACGGTTCACCATACGTGCATGCTACGAGAATCACAAACTTCAACACAAGTATTTCTCAAATTCACAACTACTCAACTAGCATGACTCTAATATCACCATCTCCATATCTCAAAACAATCAAGTATCAAACTTCTCATAGTATTCAATGCACTTGTATGAAAGTTTTTATTATTCCTAAAAGCAAATTACCACACTGTTCTAAAGGACTCTCAAAATAATATAAGTGAAGCATGAGATATCAATTATTTCTATAAAATAAAACCACCACTGTGCTCTAAAAGATATAAGTGAAGCACTAGAGCAAAAACTATATAGCTCAAAAGATATAAGTGAAGCACATAGAGTATTCTAATAAATTCTGATTCATGTGTGTCTCTCTCAAAAGGTGTGTACATCAAGGATGATTGTGGTAAATTAAAAAGCAAATACTCAAATCATACAAGACACTCCATGCAAAACACATATCATGTGGTGAATAAAAATATAGCTCCAAGTAAAGTTACCGATGAACGAAGACAAAAGAGGGGATGCCTTCCGGGGCATCCCCAAGATTAGGCTTTTTGGTGTCCTTGGATTTACCTTGGGGTGCCTTGGGCATTCCCAAGATTAGTCTCTTGCCACTCCTTGTTCCATAATCCATCAAATCTTTACCTAAAACTTGAAAACTTCACAACACAAAACTTAACAGAAAATCTCGTGAGCTCCGTTAGCGAAAGAAAACAAAACACCACTTCAAGGTACTGTAATGAACTCATTATTTATTTATATTGGTGTTAAAACTACTGTATTCCAACTTTTCTATGGTTTATAAACTCCATTACTAGCCATAGATTCATCAAAATAAGCAAACAACACACGAAAAACAGAATCTGTCAAAAACAGAACAGTCTGTAGTAATCTGTATCAAACGCAAAGTTCTGGAACCCCAAAAATTCTAAAATAAATTTCTGGACGTGAGGAATTTATCTATTAATGATCTTCAAAAATAATTAACTAAATAGCACTCTCCAATAAAAAAATGTCAGCAATTCTCGTAAGCGCTAAAGTTTCTGTTTTTTACAGCAAGATCAAAAAGAGTTTCCCCAAGTCTTCCCAACGGTTCTACTTGGCACAAACACTAATTAAACACAAAAAAACAACCAAAACAGAGGCTAGATAAATTATTTATTACTAAACAGGAATAAAAAGCAAGGAATAAAAATAAAATTGGGTTGCCTTCCAACAAGCGCTATCGTTTAACGCCCTAGCTAGGCATAAAAGCGGGGATAGATCTAGGTATTGCCATCTTTGGTAGGCAATCCATAAGTGACTCTCATAATAGATTCATATGGTAATTTAATTTTCTTTATAGGGAAGTGTTCCATTCCTTTCCTTAACATAAATTGGAATCTAATATTCCCTTCCTTCATATCAATAATTGCACCAATCGTTCTAAGAAAAGGTCTACCAAGAATAATAGGACATGAAGGATTGCAATCTATATCAATAATAATGAAATCTACGGGCACATAATTCCTATTTGCAACAATAAGAACATCATTAATTTTTCCCATAGATTTCGTAATAGTGGAATCCGCAAGGTGCGAGTTTAAAGAGCAATCATCAAATTCACGGAAACCTAGCAAATCACACAAAGTTTTTGGGATCGTGGAAACACTAGCACCCAAATCACACAAAGCATAGAATTAATGATCTTTAATTTTAATTTTAATTGTAGGTTCCCACTCATCATAAAGTTTTCTAGGGATAGAAACTTCCAACTCAAGTTTTTCTTCATAAGATTGCATCAAAGCATCAACGATATGTTTAGTAAAAGTTTTATTTTGACTATAAGCATGAGGAGAATTTAGCATGGATTGCAACAAGGAAATACAATCTATCAAAGAGAAATTACCATAATTAAATTCCTTGAAATCCAAGATAGTGGGTTCATTGCTATTTAAAGTTTTAACCTCTTCAATCCCACTTTTACCAATTTTTGCATCAAGATCTAAAAACTCCGAATTTTTGGGATGCCTTCTAACTAAAGTTGACTCATCTCCAGTCCCATCGTTATCAAGATTCACATTGCAAAACAAGGATTTAATAGGGGACACATCAATCACTTTTAGATCTTCATCTTTATTATCATGAAAACTAGAAGAACACACTTTTATGAAGCAATCTTTCTTAGCACGCATCCTAGCGGTTCTTTCTTTGCACTCATCAATGGAAATTCTCATGGATTTGAGAGACTCATTGATATCATGCTTAGGTGAAATAGATCTAAGTTTCAAAGAATCAACATCAAGAGAAATTCTATCCACGTTCCTAGCCAATTCATCAATCTTAAGCAATTTTTCTTCAATCAAAGCATTGAAACTCTTTTGCGAACTAATAAATTATTTAATACTAGATTCAAAATTAGAGGGCATCTTATTATAATTTCCATAAGAATTGTTGTAGGAATTACCATAATTATTAGAGGAATTACTAGGAAACGGCCTAGAATTAAAATTACCTCTATACGTGTTGTTACCAAAATTGTTCCTACCAACAAAATTCACATCCATAGATTTATTATTATTCTCAATCAAAGTAGACAAAGGCATATCGTTAGGATTAGTAGGAGAACTCTTATTAGCAAACAATTTAATAAGTTCATCCATCTTTCCACTCAAAACATTAATCTCTTCAATCGCATGAACTTTTTTACTAGTAGATCTTTCAGTGTGCCATTGAGAATAATTAACCATAATATTATCTAGGAGTTTGGTAGCTTCTCCTAAAGTGTTTTTCATAAAAGTGCCTCCCGTGGCCGAATCTAAAAGATTTCTAGAAGCAAAATTCAATCCGGCATAAAAAAATTGTATAATCATCCATAAATTCAAACCATGTGTAGGGCAATTACGTATCATTAATTTCATCCTCTCTCAAGATTGTGCAACATGCTCATGATCAAGTTGCTTAAAATTCATAATGTCATTTCTAAGAGAGATGATCTTAGCGGGAGGAAAATACTTAGAGATAAAAGCATCGTTGCACTTATTCCATGAATCAATACTATTTTTAGGCAAAGATGAAAACCAAACTTTAGCACGATCTCTAAGCGAAAACGGAAATAGCTTAAGTTTAACAATATCATTATCCACATCTTTCTTCTTTTGCATATCACACAAATCAACAAAGTTGTTTACATGGGTAGTGGCATCTTCACTAGGAAGGCCAGAAAACGGATCTTTCATGACAAGATTCAGCAAAGCAGTATTAATTTCACAAGATTTAGCATCGGTAAGAGGAGCAATCGGAGTGCTAATAAAATCATTATTGTTGGTATTGGCAAAGTCACACAATTTAGTATTATCTTGAGCCATCGTGACAAGCAAGCAATCCAACACACAAGCAAACAAGCGAAGAAAAGGCGGATGGAAAGAGAGGGCGAAAGGAAAAAAGGGTGAATGAAACGGCAAGGGTGAAGTGGGGGAGAGGAAAACGAGAGGCAAATGGCAAATAATGTAATGCAAAGGATAAGGGTTGTGATGGGTACTTGGTATGTCTTGACTTGGCGTAGATCTCCCTGGCAACGGCGCCAGAAATCCTTCTTGCTACCTCTTGAGCATGCGTTGGTTTTCCCTTGAAGAGGAAAGGGTGATGCAGCAAAGCAGCGTAAGTATTTCCCTCAGCTTTTAGAACCAAGGTATCAATCTAGTAGGAGACCACGCGCGAGTCACCTCGTACCTACACAAACAAATAAGAACCTCGCAACCAACGCGAAAAAGGGGTTGCCAATCCCTTCTCGGCCACTTGCAAGAGTGAGATCTGATAGAGATAATAATAATAACAAGATAAATATTTTTGGTATTTTTATGATATAGATTGAAAGTAAAGATTGCAAAATAAAATAGATTGGAAACTTATATGATGGAGAATAGACCCGGGGGGCATAGGTTTCACTAGTCGCTTCTCTCAAGATAGCATAAGTATTACGATGGGTGAACAAATTACTGTCGAGCAATTGGTAGAAAAGCGAATAATTATGAGAATATCTAGGTATGATCATGTATATAGGCATCACATCCGTGACAAGTAGACCGACTCCTGCCTGCATCTACTACTATTACTCCACACATCGACCGCTATCCAGCATGTATCTAGAGTATTAAGTTCATAAGAACGGAGTAACTCTTTAAGCAAGATTACATGATGTAGAGGGATAAAATCATGCAATATGATATAAACCCCATCTTTTTATGCTCGATGGCAACAATACAATACGTGCCGTTTACCCTACTGTCACTGGGATCGAGCACCGCAAGATTGAACCCAAAGCTAAGCACTTCTCCCATTGCAAGAAAGATCAATCTAGTAGGCCAAACCAAACTGATAATTCAAAGAGACTTGCAAAGATAACCAATCATACATAAAATAATTCAAAGAAGATTCAAATATTGTTCATAGATAATCTTGATCATAAACCCACAATTCATTGAACCTCGACAAACACACCGCAAAAGAAGATTACATCGAATAGATCTCCAAGAGAATCGAGGAGAACTTTGTATTGAGATAAAGAGAGAGAGAGAGAGACAGAGAGAGAGAGAGAGAAGCCATCTAGCTAATAACTATGGACCCGAAGGTCTGAGGTAAACTACTCACACATCATCGGAGGGGCCATGGTGTTGATGTAGAAGCCCTCTGTGATCAATGCCCCCTCCGGTGGAGCGCCGGAAAAGGCCTCAAGATGGGATCTCACAGGTACAGAAGGTTGCGGCGGTGGAATTAGGTTTTCGTGGTGCCCTCTGATGGTTTGGGGGTACGTAGGTATATATAGGAGGAAGAAGTAGGTCAGTGGAGCCATGAGGGGCCCACGAGGGTGGAGGGCATGCCCCTGCCTCATGGCCTCCTCGTTGATTTCTTGACGTCCACTCCGAGTCCTCTGAATCACGTTTGTTCCAAAAATCACGCTCCCGAAGGTTTCATTCCGTTTGGACTCCGTTTGATATTCTTTTTCTGCGAAATACTGAAATAGGCAAAAAAACAGCAATTTGGGTTGGGCCTCCGGTTAATAGGTTAGTCCCAAAAATAATATAAAACTATATAAATAAGACCATTAAACATCCAAAATAGAATATATAATAGCGTGGAACAATCAAAAATTATAGATACGTTGGAGACGTATCAAGGATACAAGTGACGATGGCAAAATGTACACAAAGGACCCCGGTGAGGAGAAGGTGTACAAGACACGGAACGAGGAGCTATAATTTCGTGCCACGGCGTAATTTCTAAATTTGGTCGCCACAGCAATGTATTTGAAACAATTGCCACGGCAACGAAATAATGGCCATCACGACCACTACTAGGAAAAACATTATAGGTGGAGGCTTATCAGTAGCACGGTTCCCCTGCACGTGCTACTACTACTTTACAGTGGCACAGGCGCCTGGAACCCACTACTGCTATACATTTTGCAGTAGCGCATTTGTGCCAAACGGCACTACTACTAAGTGGTAGCCACCGTACCCATCAGGGTATGTATAGTAGCAGCGTACTTTCCAGGGACGCGCTACTACTAAGAGCGTAGTAGTAGCGGGCGTCCCGACCCGCACTACTGGTACTGCTACCTTATCCTCTTCCTCGGCTCCTGACTCTCCCTCTCCTCTGACTCACTCACTCTCCCTCTCTCACTGTTGTCGCACTGTCACTGTGCTCCTCCCACCGTCGCCGCATTGCCGCCGTCCTCCGAGCCCCAGCTCTCCGCGAGCTCCTGCCGAGCCTTGTCGTCCCCCGAGCCCCGGCACCACCCGACCAGTTCTCCTCCACGCCTCCGCCTCCGCCCTAGGTGAGCACGCCCAGCCGCTACCGCCTTCTTCTCCAGCCACCGCTAGCCCTCTTCCCTCCCCCACCAGTCATCAGCCCTCCTCCCTCCTCCCTCCTCCCTCCTCCGCCTCTCTCCTCCCTCCCGCCTCTCTCTAAACTTAGGGCATTTGAAAAAAATGTAGTTTTTTAGGGTTAAAAATTAGTAATAGAAAAAATGTGGTTTGTAGTTAACTATATTTAGTTGGTAGAATTTAAAAAATGTCATGTACTTGGTATATTATGAACTTAGGGCATTTTTAGGGTTTAGTAAAAAATAGTAATAGAAATTTTTAGGTATAGAACATTTTGAATTATATAAATGTATTGGAATGCTATATGACAAATTTTTAGGTATCGAATTTAGTAATAGGAATTTCAGCAATCAAACTCTAAGTTATATTGTGAAATTGGGGCATTTTCTATGGTTCAAGAGTAGATAGTAGGTAAAAAAATCAAGGAATTTTTATAGGGTTTAGGAAACAAATTGCAGATAGTAGAAATTTTTATTTGGAATCAAATTGGATATTTATATGATAGCTTATAGGGTTTCACTAAGTACTAAAATCAGCATAATAATGTTTTTGTTTATATTTTGTTTTTGCAGAAATCAAGGAGCCCCTGCACCGTCACCGTCGTCGTCCTTGTCACTGACCCCCTCCGACCTCGAGGTGAGACCAGCCAAATCTCCATGTTGTTGATGTCGATGATGATGTAGATGTTTTCATAGATGTAGTAGAGTAGTTGATGAGTACTTGTGACAATGTGATGAAGCTAGTATTTTTTTGAGAAAGTATCTGTGAGGCTACTCCGAGTGGCCTATGTTTTGTCGTAGTGTTGATTAATTTCCTCCGACTGGCCTATGTTTTGCCGTAGTGTTTATTAATTTCCGTTCTGGAAATTTTAGGCGCTCGATATGTCCTTTTTAGCAAAGGTCATGCCGGACTTTTCCGTGAATATTAGCATGGCTTGTGCTAGAATGTAGGAAATATCGAGTGCCCTAGATTTGCCGGAACGAGAATTAACGACATTTTGGGTTGACTTTAAGTCTGTCAGGGCTCCATACATGACAGTCAAAAAACTGTGAGGGAGAGTGTCCACCATATATTAGAGAAGAAGAATCCTAGTTGTTGTCATGAGGGGAACTTCTTCTTCATTCAAAGGTGATAGACATTTAGGTGTAATGCACTTTTGAATGAAAGTAGGAGCTTCCATCACCGACGGTCGCAAATGTCAGAGAGGAAGAAGAATCCTGACTGTTGTCGTGGGGGTCGCTTCTCCTTCGTTCTCGTGTGCTATACATTTTGGTGTAATGCACTCGGGAACGAAGGGAGGAGCGACCATCACCGACAGGCGAATATATACACCACGTGAGCTGAGAGTTTTCAAGAAAAGACCCGGTAGACCGATAGTCAACCCGTGATGAATAATAATGATCTAATTCAGTTTTGGTAGTACATATATTGAATTTCAGAACTTCAATTTTTTGAATTATGAACATAGGAAATGTGTGACGACGATGATAGGATCCCTGAGTGCGAGTATTGCGACGGTGACCGGGGTCTGTGTGACAGGCCTCACCTAGAAGGCGGCCAGCTTCAGTATTATGCTCGAAGAGACCTTCGATGTTTATATGGTACGCAACGACGACAAGTCTTTAACGTAATTAAGCATGACTTATGTTCCTTCAATGTGTAATTTCTGCTTTCTACAATTCGACTAGTGCATCCCCTGCCATGCAAGATGTTATGTGAAGATCATGAGAATATGCAGATAAAGAGAATTCACCTCAGGACCCATCATGGTTATGCTTTTAACGTAAAGCTATACAATGTGGTGACCTACTCCCATTTTGGTTGCTCGAATTGGGAAGCACTATACAAGGCATATGGTTTTCAGGAGGGTATGCATGTCACCTTCGATCTGGGTGATGATCCTAAAGATGACATGGATAGATAATGTCGACGAAGATAATATCGACGAAGCTAATATCGACATTTGGTTCGATGTTCATACGCTTCCACTTCTACCTCTATGTGAGTTTCGCAAACATATTCAGTCATTTATATTGTTTTTATAAAAATAGTTGACAGCTTATTTCCATTCTTCAAGAAATGTACGAAAAGTAGTAGACAAAACCTACTACACTTATGGGTCTGAGCTAACTTACGAGGAGATAAATCATTTTGTTTCATGGATTAAAGATGTTGAGACTTTTAAGACAAATTATCATATCCCTCCAAGTTATTCTCAATACGTGCCACTAGTCCATGTGTTGAACTACGGTAACATCCATCAAGATATCATGGTAAGATTTTCCCTATTATGTCACATGTGCATTTTTCGCATAGATTCTTTTAAGCTAAACTAAATTTTGCTAAGTATGTCATTATGATGTTCTTCAATAGAAACTCCCGGCGGATTGTATACCTAGTCTTATGCAAATGAAAGGTTACATGAACACTGTTAGCTTACGGCCAAGTTTGCCTACGCTTCACCACAGTGCATACATGATTCATCGAAGAGATGTCATCCTCACAATCAAAGACTGGAGAAAAGTTTTGAAAGATCTCAGAGAACTACTTGGGGGCAACATCAAGCGCAGCCCACAAATGGGAGACATGTTCATCTATATTCTCCATAGTGGAGAATCAGGGGTTTACCTGTTTTATGCTATTTTACCTTCGAGAGAGTAGGAGGTCTTAGGTAGTTATGTGCTACATTGTGCTAGAATGATGAGCTAGTTCTTATATGACTATGATGATGAGTTGTTATCATGATGATGATGAGTAATGTGCTACCTTATGCTAGAATGATGAGCTAGTTCTTATATGACTATGATGATGAGTTGTTATTATAATGATGATGATGATGATGTGTGAGTTATTATATGAATATGATGATGAGTTATTACAATCATGTTGAGTTATTGTGTCATTGGGTGGAAGAAACACGAATTAGACTCATGCGAAAAAAAGTTGGATTAGTCGTCCTAATGATAGCCCTACATAGCAGTAGCGCGGGCCAGAACGCGTTACTGCTAAATGTTAGTTGTAGCGTTGTAGCAGTAGCGCCACCCCCATGCTAGTGATGGCCCTTTGACCCACGCTACTGATAGGCTTTTCCCTAGTAGTGGACACTTCAACTGGAGATTGAAGATGATCATGAAGATTTTCGGCGCCGAGGGCTATACCATATCATGCTTTTATGAACTGCCTGGTGTTTATCCCTTTTGTTGTTTGCACCCTTTGATTGCGCAGTAATCAATTATTAGGGTGATCTCTCACAGTAAATATCAAGTAAAAGATGCTCTTCCTAGTGTTGCAACCGTCTAGGACATTCTATCATCTCGAAGTTCGTCATGTCCACATGAGTTCAAATGAGATGAGAGATGTAAGACGGAGATGGTCAGACCACATGTGCAGATAACACTCGGTTGTCTTGAAGTTCTAGCAGAATCATTCTGAGCTTGGAGCACATAGCATTGAAAGATGAACAAGAGTCATATGGTGATATGATCGTCAATAGAACTAGAAAACATTATGAATTTGCAAGGGTGCAAGAGGCAGCCCGAAAGACATTGAAAGAGCATTCGAGGTTTTGCAATCTAGGTTTGCCATTGTTCGTGGTCCTGCTCGTTTTTGGGACAAGAGGATCTTAAAAAATATCATGACATGTTGTGTTATCCTTCACAATATGATTCTCGAAGATGAGAGAGGAATGAACTTGGAGTTCTTCTACGACAATGTGGGTAGCCGTGTCAAACCAGCTAGAGACCCTAACCGCATTGGAGATTTTCTTAAGACCTACAATAAAGAGATTGAAAATGCAAACACCCACTTTCTAACTTCAGGGGGATCTCATTGAGCACCATTGGCAAAGGGCTGGACAGTAACTCATTTTTGTATTCATTTGTATTTGTATTCGTGACAAGTTTTGTATTGCATTATTTAGTTTGCATCGGTGATTTGAATAATTATTTGTAATGTGGATGATTGTTGTATTATGTTGGTATTGAATAATTATTTAGTTTGCTTCCGTGATTTGAATAATTATTTTGTAGTGTGGATGTTTGTTTTTATTTTTGTGTTGTGGATTTGATATTTGTGGGCCGGTGGGATGCGAGATGCAGCGCCGCAAGAGCAGACCCCGCAAAGCCGACCCGTAAAAAAGTATATTTCATGAATATCCTTTTATACGGGTCCGTTTGGGGGTCTGCATCTGCGGTCGTCCGTGCCGGCCTGCAAAGCTTTAATGTTATAAATCATAGACTTCAAGATTTACTATGAATAAACCATCTCAAAATAAAGGTTTAATCAAAAACCATATCTCATAATGATCCGAACAACTATTGTTTAAAACTTATAAGAATATCCATCGCATAATCAATAGGATAATGCATTACAAAACTCCAAAGTAAAATAACTATTATTTTAGTTCTAAGATAAATCTTGATGATAAACTAAAGATATGACTTAGATGGCCTTTGGGTAGCGATCCCATCACCATTCCCGACTTGTATCATGACTTCATTTCTTCTCTCCTTGTGAGCTCTCTGTCGTCCCTGTGTCGGTTTGCAAAATGTGAGCAACATATCAGTATTGCTACTTCTTGAGCTTGCGCTGATTTTTCCCTTGAAGAGGAAAGAGTGATGCAGCAAAGTAGAGATAAGTATTTCCCTCAGTTAAGAACCGAGATATCAATCCAGTAGGTGGTACAACCAAGTCCCCAATAGATGCACGGATACGTCCATTTTGCATCATGTTTTTCTACTGTTATTTATAATGCTTTTATGCATAATAATGCTTTATGGAGTATTTCTAATGCCTTTTCTCTCATAATATGCAAGGTTGACACAAATAGGGAGAATACAGGGAGCTGGAATTCTAGACCTGAAAAAGCTACGTCGGGACACCTATTCTGCACTCGAAATGAGCTGAAAATTTATGGAGAATTATTTTGGAATATATAAAAATACTAGAGCAAATAACTACCGGAGGGGGCCACCTGGTGACCACAAGACACCAGGGCGCACCAGGTCCCCCAGGCGCGCCTTGGTGGGTTGTGGCCAGCCCGACCCACCTCTGGTGCCCATCTTCTAGTATATAGGTCATTTTAACCTAGAAAAAAAAGAGGGGGACTTTCGGGATGGAGCGCCGCCGTCTCGAGGCGGAACTTGGGCAGGAGCACTTTTGCCAAAAATTCTTCCTGCTACTTCTTGAGCCTGTGTTGATTTTTCCCTTGAAGAGGAAAGGGTGCTGCAACAAAGTAGATATAAGTATTTCCCTTAGTTAAGAACCAAGGTATCAATCCAGTAGGAGGTACAACCAAGTCCCCAATAGATGCACATGCACAAACTAACAAATACTTGCACACAACGCGAAAAAGGGGTTGTCAATCCCTTCACAGTCACTAGCAAGAGTGGGATCTAATAGAGATAGGTATAAAAGATAAGTAGAAGGCAAAATAACATAAATATAAATAAGTGCCAGCAAGGTATTTTTTGGTTTTTGGTTTTATAGATATGAAAGTATATGATGAGAAATAGACCCCGGGGCCATAGTTTTGACTGGAGGCTTCTCTCCTGAAAGAACACATCCGGTGGGTAAACAAATTATTGTTGAGCAATTGAAAAAAAAGCGCAAAGTTATGACAATATATAATGCAATGATCATGCATATAGGCATCACTTCTGTGACAAGTAGACCGAAACGAGATGGGGACGGAATCGCCGGTGGTGGACGGGAGGAACCAAAGGTCGGCGGCGGTGGAAGGAGATGGGGAAAGGCGCGCGGGCTGAAATGTCCCTCCCGCCAACCGCTTCACTGGGATACGGGGCACCGCAGGGGCGAGGGGGAAACCCGCATATTTGCAGGTTGGGGCCAAGATTTTGCCGCGCCCCTCAAATTTTTTTGCGTGCCAGCCACGTTTGCGGGGTCTGTTCGGGTGGGATTTTCCGCGCCGACCCATATTTTGGCAGTTATTTTGTGGATCGGGGCTTTTTGCGGGGTCTGCTAGAGTTGCTCTAAGATAGGTATTACTCATACCATTTAAAATCCAAAGTGAAGTCCATATGCGAGGAACAAGTTTTGAACTTGGAGAAGCCTTCAGATAGTGTATAAATGGGTCTTAAATTATTCATGGATAATGATCCTGAAAAAATAATTTTACAAAAGAGTTTTGTAGGATTGGAAGAATTGACCTTCTTATTAGTAGCAATACTAAAAGACATAAATCGATTACAATGGTGAGTGTTTTATATTGATATCTGACAAGTGAGTAACAAAACTAAATTTGGAAGAGATTTCAAAACATGATGTATATGAGATACAACCAAAAGCTTTTGTTGGGAATACCGGAATGATATAAGTATTTCAAAGCCATGTGTATGATCTGAAATAAAGTATCAAGTAGCTGGAAATTTCATAAAGTAATTGGATAAGAAAATTATCAAAAGACTTGTGGATACAAGAAGTTTAGTGGGAGCTCTATGATATTTATGATCTTACATATGTATGACATCTTACTTGATCAAAATAATATAAAGTATACTAGCACAAAGAAAATGTTTCTAAAACACTTAGAATTATTTGGGTTTGAGAGCACGGGCACAAAGGGAATCCGGATTATCAATTAATCTCCAAGCCTGTTTCGCGAGTAGGGCTAGATTAAAATAATGAATATCTCGAAACCCCATTCCACCTTCTTTCTTTGCCACACACAACTTCCACCACACAAACCAATGCATTATCCTCGGATTGTAACCATCACCCCACCAATAATGCGACATCGCATCTGTAATTCCTTTGCAAATCTATTTTGGAATTTCAAAAACCGATATTGCATAAGATAGTATAGCTTGTACAATTGATATGACTAGCAATTCCTTTCCTCCTGTTGAAAGTGGCCTTTCCTTCCATCCCATAATTCTTTTCATAACTCGATTCACCAAAAACTGGAAACAACCCATCGTATCTAGATCCACATAGGATGGTAAGCCTAGATAAGTATTCGATAGTGCCTCGGTCATTATATTCAAACTACTGTAAATTTGTTCCTTCATCTCAGCTCTAGTATTAGGACTAAATAAAATACTTGACTTGTCCACACTAACCTTTTGTCCTAAAGCGGCACAATATGACGCATGAATTTCTTTCAGATACTCGGCATTCTCGGTATTGGCCTTCATCAGGATTAGTGAATCATCTGCAAACAACAGATTAGTGATGGATGGTGCTTCCCAACACACCTTCACTCCCTCAAGCTTCCCTTCTTCCTCAACTTTATTCAGCAAAGCAGTCAAATCTTCAGTACATAACAGAAACAAATAAGGCGACAATGGATCGCCTTGTCGCAACCCTTGAGACGGTTTAAAACTTTTTGTTTCTTTTGATTAAGTGTGAAACAACTGCTATTTGACGCAACATGCACGAAAGAGGATTTGCCTTCACAACTCTTGTGCCCCACAAAACCAATAGCGAGCAGACATGTGTTCTCGCCTGAAGCTTTTCCCACGCTCTGTATCTACTAGGCCAGCCCATTTTCATCTCGGCGTTGAGCGAGCGAGGCGACTTTTCCGGGTCGAGGTTTGGTCCATTTTTTCAAAAATAATTAAAGTTATTTCTTTTGGTTTTCTTTGTTACTTCATCGGTATTATTCATTTTTCTATTTTTCTTCGTTTTTCACCTATTTTCTATGTTTCTTTGGTCTTTTTTGTTCTTTCTTTTTTGTTTTCTTTCTTTGTGTCTTTCTCGATTTTCACTGTTTTTCTTTCTTTATGTCTTTCTTCATTTTCTCCGTTCTTCTTTGTTTCTTTCTTGCTTTTCATGAGTTTTCTTTCTTTTTCATTGTTTCTTTCTTGGTTTTCCATGTTTCCATTCTTTTTGCATTGATTCATCTAGTTTTTTATTTTGTATTGTTTGAATTTTTTATTCAGTTTTTTTTTGTTTTTCTCTGCTCCTCTGTTAATTTTTATCGGTTTCTTTTTTATTCAACACATGTCCACTTCTTTCAATACACATTAAAAAACATATTTCATATACACAATTAACATTTTAAAATACA
Organism: Triticum aestivum; assembly: GCF_018294505.1. Lineage (NCBI taxonomy): Eukaryota > Viridiplantae > Streptophyta > Magnoliopsida > Poales > Poaceae > Triticum > Triticum aestivum. Next base: position 729,826,080 of record NC_057797.1, read on the forward strand.
TGATTAACATTTTGGAAATTTTGCATTATTTTATGTCTACTTTTTTCGTACACATTGTAATTTTTTTGTATATACTAATACATTTATTTAACACACATTTAACATTTCGAATACAAGATTGACATATTTTAATACATGGTCAACATATTTCTATACATGGTGAACATCTTTTAATGGCAGCAAACATTTTCACACAAACAATGTACATTTTTTGTATACGTCAGGAACATCATTATACGCATATTTGACATTTTGTAAATACAGAATCAACTTTATAAAAACATTTGTTTTTTATATCTACATTTATTTAATGTATGTTGTAAAAATTTCTTTATACACCAGGAACATTTTTTAAATCCTGATCAACATTTTTCGTACATGTTCTTTTTTGTATATTATTTCCTTTCGTATGACTGAAAAATCTATACACATCTATCATTTAGAATGATTCTTTAACATTTTCAAATACTTGATTAAAATATTAAAATGCTTGATTTTTCATATATATATGTTTAACTTTTTTCACACACATTGTATTTTTTTTACATTTCTGCATACATGAGAAACATTTTTTCTTTACATATTTCACTTTTTTTAAATGCTTGGTTAAATATTTTCATATGCTTTCTCTAAATATTTTTGTAATTTACATATTCATAATATTTGGAAGTATAAACAAACCCGAAAAAAGAAAACAGAAAAATGTGACAAAAAGAGGCAGTGGCCTATGGACTGTGGCCTTGCGCGCGCCTAGGCTTGCCCATCTTGCACTCGCCTTCAACGAGGCTGCCCTACGTCTCGCCAGAAGCGCAGCAAAGTCCTCGGGGAGCTCCTAGTCAGCGCCTTTGGCACCGGCTAAGGAAATCAGCGCTCACGCACGTCGCACGTCTTGGCTGGCCCAAAACAGGCCACCGCATGCTTGCCCCACTACGCTCACGAGGATCGTTGTCTGTCGCTAGTAAAACAACGATAGTTGTCCTCCTTTTCCGCTATGTAGTTTAATTTCACAAATTCGTGCACTATAAAATGAATCACGAATTCGATATTTTCAAAAATCACAAAAAAATAGTCAATTCAAAAATGTCACGGATTTTGAAAAAGGTTCATGAACTCAAAAAAGTTTTTCGATTTGAAAAGATTCATCAAATTTGGAAAATATTTTACCAAATTTTAAAAAAATAATTGGATATTAAAAAGGTTCATCCATTTTGAAAAAAATATCATCGATTGTGAAAAAAAATTCATTAAATTTAAAAAAAGTTCATCGATTTTGGAAAAAGTTTATGGATTTTGAAAAAAAACTTCATCCATTTGAAAAAAGTTCCTCAAATTGAATAAAAAATCACTAATTTTAAGAAACAAATCATCATTTTGAAGAGAAAGTTCATGAATTTGAAAAAACAACGTCGAACCAGGAAGAAGAAAAAGGAAAAAAATACAGAAAAATGAAAAACTGAAAAGGGGGATAAGGGAAAAAGGAAAAAATGAGAGAAGAAAGAAGAAAGGAAAGAAAGGAGGTTAGTTATCTGTTCAAGCCCAGCAGGTGATTACTGGCGTGTACCTCAATGCTAGAGGTTAATTATCAGTTCAGGCAATGTGGCGTGGTGGTTACTGGCGTGTACCTCAATGCTAGAGGTCGCTGGTTGGACTCATAATGGGCGCGCAGTTTTTTGCATTTCAAGAAAACCAAGAGAGAGAGAGAGAGAGAGAGAGAGAGAGAGATGGACCGGCCCAGCGGGAGGTGGTGTGTGCGTCCGTCTGCAAAGTGTATATTAACTGGAGCTGAAGAGCCAAACGGGAAGCCCCAAAGTCTGGAATTTCCTATTTGCCGCTCTTTGCGGCAGTAGTCGACCGGACGCACAGGAAGATTGACGAGTGCGTTAGGATGGGCCGGCCCGTTCAAACGTTAAAGCGAATCCGATTTTGGGAATCTTCTAGGTAGTTGCCTTCTGGTTTTGGGAACCTTCTAGAAGATTCCTAAACCGGTTTTTCTATTTCCCTCTTTACCCCTTTTTGTTTCTTTTCTTTTACTGTTTCTTTTTCTTTTTCGTTTTAATATTCTTTTTTCTGTTTTCTTTTTTATCTTTTTTTCGTTTTTTATGTTTCTTTTTTTCCTGTTTTCTCTTTCTTTTTCATTTTTTCGTTTTTTGTTTTTCTCTTTCCGAAGTTATATTATTATTTTTTCAATTTTTTTGTGTTGCTCACAATTGTTCAAAACTTCACAAAATGTTCTCATTTTTCAAATTTTGTTCATGCTTTCAAAAAATTGTTCAAAACTTCACAAAATGTTCTCATTTTCAAATTTTGTTCATCCTTTCAAAAAAATTGTTCAAAACTTCACAAAATGTTCTCATTTTCAATTTTTGTTCCTGACTTGAAAAAATGTTCATGCTTTCAAAAAATTATTCAAAGTTCAAAAAATGTTCTCATCTTCAAATTTTGTTTCTCTTTTCTTTTTTTAGTTTCTTTTTCTTTTTTATGTTTTTTTCACAATTTCACAACTTTGCAAAATTTGTTTGCAAATTAAGAAAAATGTTCATTTTTTCAAAAAAAATCGTGAGTTTCAGTAAATGTTCCTTTTCAAATTTTGTTTGCATTTTTTCAGAAAATGTTCGTGTTTGAAATTTTTGTTCGTGAGTTTCGTAAAATGTTCCCATTTCAAAAATTTGTTCACATATTTCAAATTTTGTTCGAGAGTTTTAAAGAATGTTCACATATTTCATACAAACTTAACTTTTTCTCTCAAACATAACGTTCGCGTACAAAATTTTGTTCTCTAAATTCAAAAAATGTTTGGGATTTTAAAAAGTGTTCATTTTATCAAAACTTTGTTCAAGTTTTTTAGTTGTTCTTCTAGCTGCAAACGCGAACATTTTTTGAATTTTTAAATTTTTTGAACATATCCAATGTTTAAGGTTTCTAGGTGGGGGTGTTAGATATGTAGTAGATGATCTTTTAAAGTACCCGTGTTACATATGACCGAAGGAGGTAGTTAGCTTGCCTGGTTAGTGACAAGAGTATACTAGCTCCAGATGCAGGGATCGATCCCCCGCTCCGCGTTATAATTTTAGGTGATCATTTTGCTGTTTCGTCGCGACGATGGGCCGGCCCATTCGGGGGGCTGTACCTGTGCGGCGCATGCGAATCGGACGCAAAGAGCGGCGCATAGGAGGTCCCCCAAAGTCCTCCTAATCAGCGCCCGCTAGCAAACCTGGCCCTCGCAGGCATGCCAGCGGGCCAACTTGGCACTAGCGGCCCGCTCGCTCGTTTTGCCAAGTACTTCATTCGTTCTATACTGTAAAATATTTTTTGACACTATACTAGTGTCAAAATACGTCTTACATTATGAAAAGGAGGGAGTAATTTTTTTTCTGATATTGGTGTGGTAGGAAAAAATGTCATGTTCTTTAAGATACTGTTGAAAAAAATTGTAAACTCAAAAAGGATTACCTTGTCAAATTCATACAAAATAAAAAAAATGAAAACAAAATTCCATGAAAAAAATGAAACATCTATTTGAAAAAAAATTGTTAATTTGAAAACAGTTCAGCAATTTTAAAAAACAATGTTAGATTTGCAAAAGAGAGGTTGACAAAACATAAAAAGGTAAAAAAAATCTGAAAAGGGTTCATGCAAATTTGAAGAGAAGGTTCGCGAATTTGAAAAAAGTTTCATGCATTTAACAAGAAAAATAGAAAAGAATGCGGAAAACAAACAAAACCGGTTAGATACCTAAAACAAAACAAAAAACAGATGGGAAACTTCCCAAAACCGAGACCTACTCCTCCCACTACAACCTTAGATGGGCTGGCCCGTTTTTGAATGCCTTCAGGCACCAATTAACGAAAGGTACGTTAACAGACGCAGAAGGTCTTGAATAGCATTTGGGAGGCATATGTTATTTGGGCCTGATTTTCCATTCTCTGGTGGGCATGGCTCTCGGGCCATTTTACAACAAGTTGATGTGATACTAGAATGATTTCTAGAGATCATATCATTCACAAAAAACTCCCACTATATTGTACTCACATCCCGCATTAATGGGAAATTCATAGAACCCCGTTAAGGTCTACCCGTATTTTCAGATATCACTAAAAATTTATATTCAAAAGGAATTTCAAATGATCTTTTCCTGACATGACTTAACCAATAAAATATACCATTGAATCCATATTCAAAAGCCAACTCAAAAAAAGAATTCGTATTCAAAAGAAATTTCTGATGACATATGTTTTGTGACATAAGACTACTTGTGATCAAACTTCGGGGACAAACATACATGTGCGACCAGGATCATTAATAAACCACGCAAAATTGTGAGCAACAACATGCAAAGGATTTCAGACATGGTAGAATAAACGAGACAAAATTGTATCTAGGAAAACACAGCTTCTCACTTAAACCAATAATAATGCCATTATTTCACCCAAAAATATTTTTTCTAACAATTTTTGAAACTCTGATCAATATTTAAGATTTTTGAGCATATTTTGAAAATTTTGAATTTATGCAGAAAAATAAAGGATGAAAAAGGAAAAAAGAAAACCAAAAACCAAGGGAGAAAAAAATAGTTCAAGAACCCTCTAAAACGCTTCGGTTCAGCTGGCGGATCGTGCAAGGTCTGCCGCCTCCATGTGACACGTGTCTTTGCATATGTGTTCCTATCATTTTTTCGCAACATCATCCGTGTTGCAAAATTTTCTTCCACAACAACACCCGTAATGTAAAAATGAGGGCGAAAAAACTACACCATCATATATGTTGGAAAAAAATTCTGCAACATGAGCTCTATTGCACGGGGCTCTGCAACACTGCCATTGTTGCAATGGTGTGGACGATGTTGGGCGCTGGATGGCGTCAGATTTAACGGTTGCCGAGGTGGTGAGTCTTTTGAAAAGATCAGCCGACCGACGCGTAGCACATCTCAAACATAAAACCCACTAAAACCAAAAAAGAGAAACAATTCCAAGAATCCTCTAGAAAGTTCTCAAAATCGATAAAAACCCGGGCTATGACATGTTCCCAAAACCCGAATCAGCATGCAAAACTTTAAAACGTCAATGGGTCGGCCCAGCTCGGTTGCTCTGTTCGAAACATCAACTATTTGACACAACACAAGTCAAATAGGATTTGTCTGCGATAGTCTCGTGCCCTGCAAAACCTATATCTCGTGTCTCGCCTCAAGAGTTTCCACCACTCTGTGGCTACTGGGGCAGCCCATTTTCTTCTCCGCGTCGAGCGAGCGAGGCGACTTCTCCTGGTCTAGGTTTGGTCTCTTTTATTTTCTTTTAGATTTTTCTTTATGTTTTGTTTGTTTCTTCATCGGTTTTCTTTATATCTTTTGGGTTTTTCTTTGTTTTTTTATCGGTTTCCTTTGTTTGTTTCACAGTTTTTAATGGTTTTTCTCTTCATTTAATTTTCTTTGCGTCATTCTCGGTTTTCACTAGGTTTTTTCATTTCTTCATGTCAATCTTCATTTCTCTTCATTTCACTGGGCTGTCATCAGTTCCCTTTGTTTTTTGTTGTTTTTTACTGGTTTTATCTGTTTCCATTATTTTACATTGATTTTCTATGGGTTTTCAAAAAATGCAATTTTCTTTGTTTTCCTGTTTGTTTTTATTGGGTTTCTTTGTCGATTTTCATCCGTTTCTTTTTTGTTCAACACATGTCAACTTTTTCAGCACATATTCAATATTTTCCACACGCATTAGAACATATTTTATATAAACCTTTAACACTTTTAAATACATGATTAATATTTTTTGAAAACTTATAATTTTTATGTCTACTTTTTCCTTGCACATTGTTTTTTCTATGTATATAATACATTTTTAATATACGTTTAACATTTTAAATACAAGACTAACTTTTCTTAATAATATTCAACATTCTTAATACACGGTGAACACTTTTTAGTGGCAATAACTATTTTTTTACACACAATGTACATTTTTGGTATATGTCAGGAACTTTTTATATGCATGTTTAACATTTTTAAATACAAAATCATATAAGTATGTTTTTTATGTATACGCATTATTTGGGCCTGATTTTCCATTCTCTAGTGGGCATGGCTCTCGAGCCGTTTTGTGAAAGTTGATGTGATAGAACCCCAATATCATGGCAAAGCACTATTGTCTCAAAAAAAACTAGGCAAAGTACTATTGTCTCAAAAAAAAACTGGGCAAAGCACTAGGCTCTAGAGATCATATCATTCACAAAAAAAACATCCCACTATATTGTACTCCCACGTTAAATGGAAATTCCATCAAAAAAGATAGAACCCCATTATGGTCTACCTGTATTTTTAGATCTTCAACTTGACCAATTAAATACAACAGTGAATTCATACAGTTTTGCTAAAACATGTCTACATGTGCACTAAGTATTGCAGATTGCACATCTAAGTCATGTGTCATTGATAATCATGATTTGAAAATTATCGTGTCCGGCAAAGGTAAAAAAAATGAGGTGCGTTGCATGAAACTTTGCCGTGTCGTGTTACGCTTACCAACAGACACATGAAAGTCTCCCCTATATGCCCTTCCTGTTCTAGGGGGCAGACGACACAAAGAACGTGTTATTTCTTTGTCGTAAAGCAGAGGAGGTTTGAAAAAAAATTAGGAATATACGAGATGATTAACATGGCTTGTGCTATTGACCGTGCGGGAGAGGTTGTCCTTGAATTCTTACTCCTTATACCAGACCAGCACTTGTTTATATTAGGCCTCAAGAATGTACGTGAAATGATAGCTATTACTGCCTAGTACTTATGGTGGAATAGATGTATTCTGGTTCATGAACGAAAATTACAAGATGCACACCAAACTCCCCTATGCAACCAAGAAAAGAGGGGGTTGAAGTAGACCGCCTGTGAGTTTTGTTAAACTGAATGTGGATGCGTCTTTGATCATGATCTGCTAAGGGGAACGGCTGGCGTTGTATAGATGACAAAGAAAAATTCACTGTTGGCGGAAATTGGAAGATTGAATAGTGTGCTGATGCTATGGCAGGAGAAGCTCCAGCCCATAGATTTAGATTATCTCTTGCACAAAAGGTGGTTAGATTATCTCTTGCACAAAAGGTGAGATGCAATCGGCTTGTTAAATACTCCGATAATATGGAAGTAATCAATACCATGTAGAATGAAGGTTGGTTTGCGGAAACAGCAATAACAGTGTTTAATGATTGCTATTTTTTGTCTTGTGATTTTTCGCTTATTAGATTTGAACACCGTAATAGGGAAGCGAACATGGTTGCTCATAAAATTGCTAGGCTAGCAAAAAATTCCGCAACAAATTCTTGGATTATTGTAACACTTTTAACAGACAATGTAACCGTTATTTTCAATTAATAAAGTTGTTTCTATTTGTCAACAAAAAGTCCTACATCATTGATTTTGTGAAGATTCATGCAGGCGTTTTCTGTTGTCTTTTTCTTTTTTCTTTTTAGTTTGATAGTTTGATTTTGTCACTTGGATATGCAAGAACTTTTAAATTTGATTTTGTCACTTAGATATGCAAGAACTAGAACACATCCAGATGTGCCCTAGACAGATCCAAATTCATATTCAAAAGAAATTCTAATGGTCTTCTTTGTTTTTGATGACATAAGAAATCCACCATTGAATTCAATTCAAAAGAAATTTCTGATGACATGTTTTGTGACATAAGCCTACTTGTACACCCCTCGAAAGAAAACTTCAGGGACAAACAATCATGTACGACCAGGATCATTAACAAAACACGCACAAATATGAGCAACAGCTTGCGAAGGATTTCAGACATGGCAGAACAAACGAGACAAAACTGTATCTGGAAAAGCACACCTCCTCACTCAAACCAATAATAATGCCATTATTTCTGGGCAAAAGCAAACGCCGCCTCTCCCAACCCTCACAAGGCTCAAAACATAACCATAATAACAAATCCTCCGCCTAAGAGACAGCATGTAAGATAATAGAAGGGAAACAGGATAGTTGATAGAGTTCCCGTTGGTGCCGCTGCTCCGACTCAGGCTCAGGCCAGCCGCTAGCCGTGCTGGGCACACTAGTACCGGTAGGCCGCAGGCTTGTAAGGACCCTCAACTGGGATGCTAATGTAGTCAGACTGGGACTTGGTGAGCTTGGTCAGCCTGGCGCCGAGCTTGCCCAAGTGGAGGGCCGCGACCTTCTCGTCGAGGTGCTTGGGGAGAACGTACACCTTCTTCTCGTACTTGCCGGTGGCCTTCTCGTTCCACAACTCAAGCTGAGCAATAACCTGCAACAGGCGAAAAATTGGGTGTCGGCTCACGGTTGTACAAGTTATTAACTGATTGGTTGACAGGAGACTGCGCATTGATCATACCTGGTTAGTGAATGAGCAGGACATGACAAAGCTGGGGTGGCCAGTGGCACATCCAAGGTTCATCAGACGACCCTCAGCAAGAACAATGATGCCGGTCTTGGTCTCGGGGAAGACCCAGCGGTCAGTCTGGGGCTTGATGGTGATGCGCTTGACACCAGGGTAGGTCTCAAGGCCGTTCATGTCAATCTCGTTGTCAAAGTGACCAATGTTGCAGACAATGGCGTTGTTCTTCATCTTCCTCATGTGGTCAACCATGATGATGTCCTTGTTTCCGGTGGTGGTCACAAAGATATCAGCCTCAGAGACAACATCCTCCAAGGTGAGGATCTGGATGCCCTCCATCAGGGCCTGAAGGGCACATATGGGGTCAATCTCTGTCACGATCACACGGGCACCAGCCTGCTTAAGTGCGGCGGCACAGCCCTTGCCAACATCACCATAACCGCAGACCACGGCAACCTTGCCGGCGATCATAACATCAGTGGCCCTCATAAGACCATCAGGGAGCGAGTGACGGCAACCGTAAAGGTTGTCAAACTGTTCAGGAGAAACATATATTAGTGTTTTATTACAACATAGATTAGTAGTAATTGTTAGCAAGGTGAAAATGTCATTGAATTCTACCTTTAGATTAAAACAGAACAAGAGTACATTTAAAAAAAACTACACAGGGCAAATCACATAGTAATTCAGTGCATTGCACAGTAGTGTTTCATGCTCAAATGAGTGCAGTGAAATAATAATATTTGGTAGGCAGGTTACTCTATAATTAGACCCTCCCTGGCCGTCAGATCCAGAAAACAATGCGACTAATGTTATCATTAGTTAGTTAGTCAACAACCAGCCTGACAAACACTAAGCCCAAAGACAAAGATACAGATCCAGGTCTAGTACTCCACCGCTGCTTCGCCATGAAGCAGCATCTAAACTAGGCAACAACGAGATCTAAATATTAAAATATCAGATCTACAACATAAACATGTAAACTACAACAAGTCAACAATACTACTACGCTCAAACAAGTAGAAACGCGCTGGCACGGAGCATCAGATCTGAAATGGAAAATGGGAACCAGGGAAGCAAGTATACCTTGCTCTTGGTGACGGAGTCGTTGACGTTGATGGCGGGGAAGAGGAGGGTGCCGGACTCCTGCATCTGGTAGAGCCTCTTGACGCCGGTGGTGGTCTCCTCGGAGACACCGACGAGCCTCTCCTTCATCTTGCGGTACTTGTGGGCGTCGGTCTTGAGCCCGTCGCGGATGATGGTGAGGACGATCTTGAACTCGGGGTTGTCGGTGGACTCCGGGTCGGGGACCTTGCCGGACTTCTCGAACTCCTCCTCGGCCTTGACGCCCTCGTGGATGAGCAGCGTGGCGTCACCGCCGTCGTCGACGATGAGGTCGGGGCCGCCGCCGGCGCCCCAGTCGAGGCAGCGCTCGGTGCACCACCAGTACTCCTCGAGGGTCTCGCCCTTCCAGGCGAAGACGGCGGCCGAGTCGCGGGCGATGGCGGCGGCGGCGTGGTCCTGGGTGGAGAAGATGTTGCAGGAGCACCAGCGGACCTCGGCGCCGAGCGCGGTAAGGGTCTCGATGAGGACGGCGGTCTGGATGGTCATGTGGAGGGAGCCGGAGATGCGGGCGCCCTTGAAGGGCTGCGAGGGCCCGAACTCGGTGCGGCAGGCCATGAGGCCGGGCATCTCGACCTCGGCGAGGTCGAGCTCGAGGCGGCCGAAGTCGGCCTGGGAGAGGTCCTTGACCTTGTACTCCCTGCCCGACGAGGTCTTCTCCACGGAGAGCGCCATGGAGAAGGTTGGTAGATTGGATCTGGCAGCTGAGGGAGGAGGAAGAAGAGGAGTGATGGGAGGAGGCGGCGATGGTAGAGGGTGGGGGTGAGGAGGGTTTTATGGGGAACGGGTCCGGTGGAAATGGACCAGCTGCATTCTACAATTCCGCATTTGTTTCAATCCAGACCGTTCGATTTCGAATCGACGGTCGGAGGCGCGCCTCACCAAACCACCACGAGATTTGTCAAGGAAAACCCTACCGGCTGAGATATTTTTTGCAAAATTCACCCTGTGGTCTGTTCGGTTTTATCTCCAGGGCAAGCCAGATATCATTATATTTGAAAAAAAAACATGGGCTCAAATTATACAACAGTCGTTACAAGGAAGTCTCTGAAAAAATGAAAATGCAATATAGCTCTCAAAAATCCTTCATCATCTCCATCCTGCACATGTCGATGTCGCCGATGGAGTTCCGCCACGCACGTAGCCGAGAAGTCACGGAATTTTGTCGACAAGCGACAACAACATGGGTCCACAGGCTGCTGGAGAAGTTGATGTTGGGTCAAACGACGCATCCATGTAACCCTTGTTGTCTCGGCCACCATGGAAGGGAGCAAAGGACGACGATCACCCTTGACCTGGGAGTTGAAGCCCCTTCAAAATCCCCACTGCATCCTTGACCTCGTTGCGTCTAAGACTAAAGTTTAAAACGGGCGACCCTGATCCAAGATCCAGCCCGAGCACACACGGTTTCAGAGATCCATTGTTGATGACGAAGGAAATCACATCATCAGTGGAGGATTTGGAGCACACTTATTCATTGTCGTCGGTTTTTTTTCTGACAGATTGACTATAAGGGAGATCCATGCAGTGTAATTGGCATAACAAACCCCAATAGCAAGTACCATGCCATGACCCTTGGTTGGTGAGAAGGCATCAATCCCTTTTCATCACTGGGTTATGCCTTCGTTGTCACCACTTTTACTTAGGTTACACCATCAGCCATCTGAGGCCCTGACAGTTAAGACCTAGACCTATAGTAGACACGGTCCGAGCGCGAGGCGATGACACACAATTTTCCACAAATCAATGTTGAAGAAACCTTTCCCCCTATCCCCCATCTCATTACGATGACGACCCAAATTGGAAGCAATAAACATGAACAAAAGTTGTTCATTTTATCCCATCTTGGTTTGGGTTTGAACACTTAGATGATGAAAATACAACAACTAAACACAATGCTTATGTATTTTGGTAACTAGGCTCGACACAAGTTTCCACTCTAGACTTCACAAGACATCTTAGCTCAAACCATGAAGTAAGACATCAAGTTGTAGTGCAATATGCAACAACACACCAGCAAAAGACATATGAAAGGGAACCCCAACAATTGTAACAAAGGTGCCTTATGCAAGTAGACACAAAATGGTTCACATAAAGGCCTTGGCCAGATCTGGGTGCAAAGGTGCACACACGCGGCAACCTTGATGGTGCATATGGTTGCGAATCTAGATCAGGTGGCGGTGGGACGCATCAAGGTGATTCATGTGATGCTGAACTGTGCTGAAACCAGACCTAAGAGCGTTGACCAAGAAAAAATCATTGTTGAAACAATGTCGTTGTTTCCACGTTGACCATGGTTGAGGCTCTGCGAAATAGCTAGAAGTTTTCTATTTTAAGATTTACATAATGTAACCTTTTTTTACATGGTTTAATGTCGATATTTATATGGAGAAGAAATTGCATGCATGATTAAACATGCTACACTTGATTGTGATGGTGTATACAAGGAAAGACTACTACCATCGATAGAAAGAAACCCTATTCGCTGCCGGACCAACTGCCCATCCCACTTTGCCAATGGTCGTTGCTCCGGCTCCACAAGGCGGGGAGAGGGTGTTGTTATCTCTCGTCCACTACACAACAAGAACTTTTTGTTAGAATTTGTCCTTATAGCGATGGTTACTCTGATGGTAATAGTGACACGGTTTCTAATAAAATTTCTCTCGCTCTTATCTTATCTGAGTGACACTTTGTGTAACGTTGCCAAGGAGCTTCGAAAATTCTGTCTACGTCATTCTTCACAGACGGTGGGTTTATTCTTTCTATTGTCTATGGATGGGCCTCCATGCGCAGCGTCCACAACAACATCACCTTCCTCAACAACCCGTTCTTCCGAGCATATGCGAGCAAGGCATGTGTCTTGGTTTAGTGATACCGACGCATCTGCCCGTGAAGATCGGGATGGTGCCATATGCAATCCTTATTATGATGTGGTACGTTGTTGCATCAACTAAATTAGTTTCGATCCTCTACATTCCTTATAGGTGTTTCACTGACTGAATTTCTCGATGTTGTTCACGCGAACGACGAGTTTGGTTGGGGTTTCGGCACGGATATTTCAGCTTGCGGTTTTAGTTGTGATCTTCATTTTCTTTAGTGTCGATTTTGCGTTTGTGAGGTCAGTTATCTGCTTCTACCCAATACTCTCTTCGTCTAATATATTATACGGTTGTATTTCAAAAAGGATACTGATTGCGCATGCCTACGTAGGAGCAAAGAAATTTGGCCTGCCTACCACCACCTACCACAAAGAACAGCTTATATTGATAATGATTGTGCATCATGGGAGGAGATGGGTGCCCTTCCACAATCTGGATCGGTAGGTGCACCCGCACATGTGGTTGGCGGGGAGAGATCTGAGCTTTTATTTTTCTTTCCGATCAGAGGGGGGAGAGATCTGAGCTTTTTGGTTGGCCGCAACACATTGACTGCAATAACCGCGAAGGGGACATCTACACCGCGCATCTCCACAGAAAATCCTGGTGTGCCCCAGCCCACCCCACCAGTCCACTTCTCCACACCAACCCCCGAAAAGCGCCACGTACTCCCTCCTCTTTCGGCAGTTCGCTAGTGTACCCATCATGCCAGCTAACGTAAATAGGGGGTGAGGGTAGCAACTCGGGTCGATCGTTGCCGGTGTGGTGTCGACATGCTTTCTACGCATGATCTCATCGGTCCGTGACAAATTGACGATGTTCGGCGTAATTTTGTGCTCGTGGACCGGAAAATTTTGGCCGGAACCCAGAGCAAATACCTCATCGGCCGGCGACCTTTCTTCCGATGCAAGTATCGAGGCTTTTTTCTGATGTTTTTTTTAACTGTTCTTTTTTCTGAAACATTCGAGCAGCAGGGTCCAAATCCCTACGTAAACAGGGCCCGAGGTTGTTGAAGACAACGCCTTGTACTCCATGGTGCCAACTTGGGTCTTGGGTGGGTACACAAAGTTAAATATCCGAACGCAGCGTTCGCTTCGCTGCCTTTCCCCGTGCAAACGGAAAACAGTTCAGTACTAGTACTAGTATTATACTGGTGCGCACTACTGACCCAGGCCGTGTAAAGCTACTGGTCACGACGGTATCTCTAATTAACTAACCCAAGTCGTCCCGACTAGGCTAGTGGAGTGCGTGATGGATCCATCGTGTGGTTGGTGGTTTGAATTAGTAGGCGACGATGTGTTTACGCGAGCTACTGGGGTAGCACGGCCAACATGTGGCTCTAGCGTGCGTGGTGGTTCTACGTTGCCATCAAGGAGCTCGACGAACATAGAAAAATGGGGAGGCAGGCCGGAGAAAATTAGTAGTGCTCCGTGGAAGTGGAATCTTGCCGGATGGTGACATCTTCACGTGTGATGACTTCATTTGGTCATTGCCACCGGATGTTTGGTTAAGGTTGGCATCAACCATGCGATTCTGATAATGGATTTTTTTTTACCACAACTTTTCAAACTTGTTTGTTTCTAAGCAACGAAAAATAGATTCATGACGATTAACTAGGCTCTAAATATTTTCGGAAGAAGCGTGTTCTTTGTCAACCCTCTTGTACCAACCCTAGCTGCCGCCGCAGCCAAGCCGGTGGCAGGGTTCCTTTTTGTTGATCGTGGACGTGGTGGTCTCGATGACGGCTCCCTCTTTTGGGGTTTTGGGTGCTTATGTGATGCCATGAGGATGTAGTGGTACATCTCGATGGTCACATGTGAATGTTCTAGTTTCAATTGGCCGACCAGTTAGGTCAATGCCACTAACGCCAGCTCGTTGTCTCAATTTGGTGCTTGCCAGCATCGGTGGATGCAACTGTTTGGAGGTCATTACATAAGTGGTAACCTTCAACTATTTGTTGGCTAGGGCGACTACACATGTGTTAGCGTGCTACCGAAACTAGTCTCGCCATCCCTTTGGCGCAAATTGGCACTATCAGGGCGGAGATCCCAATAGCTTGACAAGGCAGCTAGTAGTGACCAACGGGTTGCTTTATGCGCCTTTGTCTCCTTTTCATCATGCGTCTATCTAGCTCGATGCATTTCTTCAGCTGTTGTGGATCTCCTCACAGGCATAACTTTCTTCGACAAAAATCCATTGTTCGTCTTGACAACTACAACGTTACCCTTCTGCATTTTTATCATTATTGTGTGGAGAGGCAGCCGACTCAATTTATCGTTGGTGATGGTGACGCGGATTAATCGAGGCAGCGGGTGACTGGAATTTTGTGTTTGTGTCAACAACCTCGTAGTTAAGTGGATGTGCAAATGGCGGCATGGAGTTGTGGACTAGTCACTTCGGTATGCTTTGGTGTGAAAATGTCGAGATCATCACCTACTATGCAGGATGAAAATTCGAAGTCTGGCATTGACTGGTTGCCCTGACGATGATTACGACATTATGACATTTTCTTCTTGAAGGTGCCATTCTAGAGAACCGGAACTTCGTTCCTAGGTGAAAATTTGTACTTTCTAATGAGGGCCTTTTTTTTTGAGTTTTTCTTTCTTTTGATTGTAACCTTTAACCTTCGGTTTGTGACTTTCTACATCTCTTTTTTTTGCAAGGCATGTACGTCTCTAGTTGATTTTGAGGCCAAAAGAAACTAATTATTCCAGTAACTAATAACTAAATAAGAAAGTAATTCCACTATACTTTATTGTTATGTACGTCATTAAAATCATCTCAAACTATATAAGGATAAAACCATACGAAAATTAGGCCAACCACAAACTTGTATGCCCTGCTTAATATGAACCTCAACGTATAGTATACAGTTGCTTACAGCTTACTAGCTGACAATGTGTAACCCATCACCGCTTTAAAAACTTTGTAAATAAAACTTTATATGCCTTCATATCTTTTTGGCCTTCTGTATGGGATGATTCTTCCGATGAAGTTGTTTTCAGCAAAAGCAATATAACAAATAGAAGTGCACGCGACACCTCGTGGACGATCGCGTTTGGGAGAAGCTGCCGACGCATTGCTCTCACTCTGGCAAAAGGCCATTGTTTGTTGCAACATCCATAGTAGGATGACCCTTGTGTAACAGAAGTTCATTGCGTGTAATGGCAGCCGACTCAACTCGCCATTATTCGTGGCGATACGGATTCGACGCTCTAGTATGAATTAAGTATTTGTTTATCTGAAAATTAAGCAATTCGGCAATACCATACAATCCTCTCAAAATTATGTCAGCGATAAAAATCCCAACAAAAGTTAGGCCAACCACAAGTTTAACACATAAGGGTAATATGAACCTCAATGCATAAATGATGGCGAAATGGTTTACTAACAGACAATGTGTCACCCATCACCCCTTAAAAATCAGTGAAAATAAAACTTTATATATGCCTTCATGGCTCCATATCCTGTTGGACTTTTGCATGGAGATGATTCTCAAGATGGAAGTTGTTTTCAGCAAAAGAAACAGAGTGAGCTGTATGCGGCACCCCGCGGCCGATCGCGCTCGGGAAAAGCTGCCGACGCCTGCTACACTCCGTGCCGTGGGCTCCTGCAAAACTGACAAATGAATGAGCACCAACCACCTGGGTGAGTCGCTGTTTGCTTTCAAGCAGATGTTTTTGTGGTGATTCAAAAGCAGCCAACGCAACACTCTGTTTTCTAGGGCCCCGACGCGATTCTTCCTGTAGATCTTGCGGATGTCGATGCAAAGGGACTGCTCACTCCATTGCAGTAAAGGATAAATTATGAGTATCTTAAGATAGGATTTGGAACGATAGTCATTTCTGTAATATCTAGTTCATTCACTGCTCCCTCCGCTTCATAATTTTTGTCTTTTCTTAATCTTGATGCTTCACAACTCTGATATTCAATTGGTGTCAAGCATTGTGTGGCTCTAGTGATGTGCTTACACTTATGTATCTTAATACAATATTATCTTACAAACTCCAAATATAATATAGACACATACATTATACTCGGAGTTTGCAAGATAATATTATTGTATTAAGATAAGATATAAAATACTTGGCTACATTTGCTTTTTAACCATAAATGAATCGAGTAATTATTTGTCTATCTTGACAAATCAAAATATATGTTACATTGTGAGATAGAGAACAGTAGCAAATGCCTCAGTCGTTAGGTTGTAGCAATTCAAACAACGGTGACGCTAGTCTCTTAGGGAATATGATTATGTCCGATCATATGTTTATTTCATAGCTTTCAATACACATCAGCGGGAAAACACCACATCAAGTTTGTTAGTCGAAATCAGTCAAGTCGGATTTTACAGTAAAAATGGTCTCACATAGTACATTCTCAAATTTACATTGGAAACCCATATGAGTTGTATTTCAATTGGGTTTGTTAGTGGAATAATGTGAGATAAGGAATATATCTTTAACGGTTTTTTGTTATGAGCTTCTGAGATAACACTGCCTCTCATTACATCCAGTCTACGTAAATGGGTGCATTCTTGGTATGATTTTCCCTCAAAATAGGTTGTGGTATCAAGGGAAGTGATTTTCGTAGTCATTGTATCACTAAAGAAATGTTATGTAGTGTTCATAAAAATGCCTGTCCTAATAAGAAATGTTTTCGTAGCTTGTGAGAAAATACTTATTCATTAAGAAAAACAAGAAAATGCTATATTTCTTCGTGAAGAGAAGTCCCACGACACAAATAAACTGTTACTCCGAGAATGTTGCTCTAGAGTTGTAAATTAAGAAGAGGACCATCAAATCGAAAGTCCACTTCTGCTCTCGAGCTCAAATGAGCTCGGGATGAGCATTAAAATCCAAAAAATCAAAGAAAATCAAAACATTTTGAATTTTTTTTATGACAAGCTTTGACAATTTTTTTGTGTGGTTGATAAATTTCAACACGAAATGGCATTCATGGAAGTCATGGCGAAAAAAACATCACTCCAAAATGCTTTGAAAATGGCATTTTTGAACATCGATTTTCTACCACGACTTCCACAAATGTCATCTCATGATAATTTTTTGGAAGCAGACAAAACATTGTCAAAGTTGGCCACACATGAAATTCGGATTTTTTTTATTTTTTAATCACTGTTTTCAATTTCACTATTCATTAGAGAGCATTTGAACTCGGGAGCAGATACTCCACATCCACCATCACATATCATATTTTTAGGTCGAACAATAAGAAATAACTCAACGTCGAAATGAATAATAGTTACTGGTGGTATGAAAAAAAATATTATACTTAAATACAACTAAGAGTGAACAAAATACAAATAAGAAAAAATAAATAAAAAAGATACATGTCAATCCAGATTCGAATGAGCTACATGTGCTCGTTTTGGATATTGACACTATAAAGTAAATGGTAAAGTTCCTCTTAACAGAATTTTATTGCAGCAAATATATGGTATGAAATCGAAAATTGCTTTCTGATCCTAGGCTCTAGTGAGCATTATTTTCTTGAAGAAAAAACAAAATAAACATTCAGGTGTAAGAAATTCCGTAAGAATTGCATGTATATATAAATGTGATCTATCTGCTTGTATATGTTCATGTAATACATACTCTTACACATACAAGAAATGCAGATTAAAAAGTACCGCCCCTGTAACTTTTTCTAAGACGTTTAGTCCATGACGGAGTAAAAACGTCTTATTTTAAGTTACAGAGGGAGTAGCAAACGGTACATGCCACCGTTTTTTATCACCAGTGTTTGCTATTAGAAATATATTCTGCGTATAGCTATATGGTATAAATATCTATTAATAGACCTCTACACATACATAGAAATATTTATATATAGACATAGAATTACTATTTTTTTAGAAACTTATGAATACGAAAATTTGAAATTTCCAAATTATTTTTGCTCACTTGAGCCTGGACTCCAAATCCCTCTCTCGTACCAAAGTGCACATAAAGAATAGTAATGCTGGCTCCAGGAATCTTTGGAGCAAAGCACGTCGTACACCGGTGAGTGATGCCCCCTACAGATGAACGAGCAGATCTCACCTACCACCAAACATAAGATGCAACATCTCTTTCTTTTTTTTTAGCAACGGAAAAATATTACAGAAACAAGCCTCTTTCCGTTCACCAAACCTCAACAACCCCCGGCTCATTCATTTTGTTCGGAAATCTTTCATTTACTATTCAAACATTTGATTAGTGCCAAGCATGCAATAAACGACTAAACTTCTAGTCATAGTGGGAGTAACTTAGATAGTAACATAGCGCACTTTAAGAATTTTTTGCTTATGTGGCATATATTTAATGAGAAGAGACATGTTTTGAGTAACATAATATGTTACTGTAACATAGCGTTTCCCGAGAAAAATGAGTCTATAAGCTAATAAATAAAGTCATCTGTGACACTACTACCATATTACTTTGCACTATGAAGATAGTAACTTAGACTAGTGTTATATGCATGACACTAGTATAAGTTACTCCCCACTATGACCAGCCTAATCAATGCCAACACCCAACAAAATCTTTAATTTAATGCTGCAATCAGTCCACCGAGTAACTCGCTGGCCATGTACGAAAGTCTCTTCTTTTCTAGAAAAAAAAAGTCAGTGGAAGAACCCGGACAAGATATATTTTCGTAAGAGCATCTACAGTCGGATTTTGCAATCCAACGCCCAAATGCCTGCGGACGCGATGGGCGCGTCCGCGAACAGTGACCCATCACGCCTCATATTTAATCCTCGGCATCCTAAGGTCTCATATTACATCTGCTAGATCTATATTAACCATGCAAAATAAACATACGTATTACGACACCCTAGCTAGAATTCACCGTTGGAGATGTCTATGACGTCGATGTCAGGCGCCAGGTGGACGGGCGCATAGGAGGGCTCCGGCTCCTCTTCCTCGACCTCATCCATGTATGCGAACGCGAGCATCTCCTCCTTCTCCGTGGCGTGCTCTGCCTCCATCTCCTACTGACGACGACGTCTGACCTACGCATCCAACTCCGGGCGGAAGGTATCAAGGATGGTCTGCTGCTCCGCATGCAGATCTGCGTCCACATCGTCCACCACATCCTTCTCCTCAACCTCCTCCTCCTTCTCTTCCAAGTCCTCCTTCGAATGCACTGCATCCGAAGGTAGCCCCGCGGCGATCCGGGCTTCGAGCAAGGCCCGGATCTGCTCGAGGAGTTGCAATCGACGCTCTAGCGTTAGATATCGTAGCTCC
>NC_057797.1:729845976-729978605 GCF_018294505.1 Triticum aestivum
GTAGGGTTTCAGTGCACTACGTGGTTCGCCGGACCATCGCCACGCGGCGTCATCGGTCCGATGAAGGAGATGAGTTTCAGATCGCCAGGTTTCGAACTGTTTTCGCGTGGGTGACAAGTTCCTCGAACTCCCAAGCCCCCCGTCCCGTCAGGACCAAAACTCGTCGTCGACGAGCGGCGCCTTGCTTCCGTTTCGCTAGGAGAGCATCTTGCATGGTTCCCTCCAACTAAGAGCATCTCCAGCCGCGCCCCCAACAGGCCCTTTCCAGGCATTTTTTCCGCGCCGGCGCCAAAAAATGGCTCAGTCGTGTCCCCATGAGCCCGTTTTTCGCCGGCTTGGGCCGAAATTGACGCCGGCGGCCCTAGGCCGAACCCGGCGCGCTGGAGGGCACCCGGGGGCGTCGGGCGAGCGGTTTTAGCGCGAAAGTTAGCGGTTTTAGCGCGAAAGTCGCGTCCAACTAAGAGCATCTCCAGCCGCGTCCCCAACGGGCCCGCCGAGTCAGCGGCACGCACCTCGTCTTCCTGAGAACGCCTCGGTTTTCCGCAGGGAATCAATGGCAAGGCTGCAGCCGGTCAGCCTTGCCATTGATTCCTCACGGGCGGCGCGTCGCTGAAGGAAATATGCCCTAGAGGCACTAATAAAGTTATTATTTATTTCCTTATTTCATGATAAATGTTTATTATTCATGCTAGAATTGTATTAACCGGAAACATAATACATGTGTGAATACATAGACAAACAGAGTGTCACTAGTATGCCTCTACTTGACTAGCTCGTTAATCAAAGATGATTATGTTTCCTAACCATAAACAAAGAGTTGTTATTTGATTAACGGGATCACATCATTAGGAGAATGATGTGATTGACATGACCCATTCCATTAGCTTAGCACCCGATCGTTTATTATGTTGCTATTGCTTTCTTCATGACTTATACATGTTCCTATGACTATGAGATTATGCAACTCCCGTTTGTCGGAGGAACACTTTGTGTGCTACCAAACGTCACAACGTAACTGGGTGATTATAAAGGAGCTCTACAGGTGTCTCCAAAGGTAAATGTTGGGTTGGCGTATTTCGAGATTAGGATTTGTCACTCCGATTATCGGAGAGGTATCTCTGGGCCCTCTCGGTAATGCACATCACATAAGCCTTGCAAGCATTGCAACTAATGAGTTAGTTGCAAGATGATGTATTACAAAACGAGTAAAGAGACTTGCCGGTAACGAGATTGAACTAGGTATTGAGATACCGACGATCGAATCTCGGGCAAGTAACATACCGATGACAAAGGGAGCAATGTATGTTGTTATGCGGTCTGACCGATAAAGATCTTCGTAGAATATGTGGGAGCCAATATGAGCATCCAGGTTCCGCTATTGGTTATTGACCGGAGACGTGTTTCGGTCATGTCTACATTGTTCTCGAACCCGTAGGGTCCGCACGCTTAAGGTTTCGATGACAGTTATATTATGAGTTTATGAGTTTTGATGTACCGAAGGAGTTCGGAGTCCCGGATGAGATCAGGGACATGACGACAAGTCTCGAAATGGTCGAGACGTAAAGATTGATATATTGGACGACTATATTCGGACATCGGAAAGATTCCGAGTGATTCGGGTATTTTCGGAGGTGGCGGGCGTAGGTTTCCACCTTTCCTAGTCCAACTAAGTGATATATTGGGCCTGCCCCCAACAGTCGCGAGCTGGCGGGCGCGGCGACGCCTCCCCTTCCACCATGCGTTCACACGGCGCGGGGCTATAAAACCAGAGGCTTCCCCTCGCCGCTGACCACACTAGCCCGAGCCGCCGAGCCCAAACCAGCCGCCGAGCTCGGCCGCTCTCTCCTTCCCTCCCCTCCCCTTTCCTTTTCCTCTCCATGGCCGAACGCTTCCCCAGCGATGCCGCGACGGCCAACGGCTTCGGCCGCCGCTCGCTCCAGGAGTGGGAGGCGTACCTCCTGTTTGAGGCCAACATCCCGGCGCCGCCGGACATGCGCGCCAGGCCGACGGGGTGGAGGCTCGGCAACGGGGGCGTCCCCATTCCCCCGGTGGCCGACGTCGACGCGCGCCCCGGCATCTTCGCCGCCGAGGTCGACCGCGTGAGGGGGTCCAGCAGGGCGGCCACGCCATCAAAAAGGAGAAGGCCGCCGCCGCCGGCGGCGATGTCGGCAACTTCGCCGCGCTGAGTGACTTTTCGCCCCGTAGTTTTTTTTAATAAATAACTTATGTAATAACGTCGAACATGTCGAATATTATGTGAAGTTTGCCGAATTTTAGCCGAACGTTTTGTCCAATTGGCTGAACTTTACCGAATTCAGTTTTTTTCAAAAAAATCCCTGCATCTGGGGCTACCGTGGGGCGAGCGGCTGGGAACCCGCTCGCTCCCGCGCCGATTTTAACGTCGGCTCACCCTTAAAGGGCACGTAAAATCGCCGTCTGAGGGGTCAACAGCTGAAGATGCTTTAAGCCAATGCAATAACAATAGGAATTGAAGGAAACGGGAAGTTGCCACTGGTTCCGTACCGTTGTGCCATGGATCACCACTGCTGTCTGCTGGGTCGGTTGGTGAGTAAAAAAATTTGATCAGCGGTGACGGGCGCAGATCTAGATCGCAAAGTAAGCACCGCGGGTCCCCCAGCCACGCATTCCCTGCAACCTCCGGAACTTGTTGCGACGTGGTGAAGGCACGGGCACTGCACCACCTGGACTGGACTGGAATCTACAAGTGCATATTCGTGTTGATCCAACGACGGGTCAACAAAGAGACGCTCTTCCTTTTTTGATGTAAAAGAGACGCTCTTCCTGAATCTCCGCCGAACAAAAAGATTATTCAACAACCAAAGAACCGTGTGCGGCTTGTCATTTCAATGGCTCCCTTCAAGGCCCATGGGCCGTGGCACCTCCTTAGCCTTAGCCCATGGGCCCCGGCACCTTGCCTCGCGACGAACAGAACTGTAGTAGGCGTTTTCCTTTTTTGAGGGGAACTGTCTTTTTTATTTTGCGGGAAACCATCGTAGGCGTGTCAACATCGAAACCATCGTGTGTGCTCGTTGCCTAAAAAACATATCGTGTGTGCTCTCTCGGACGACCTTTATCTTCGGAGGATCCATGTCGCATCGGACTGCAAGGGGGTGGTCGAGGAAGTACGGAAGGAAAATGCAGCAAGTTATGGAGCAATTATTCATGAAATAGTAGACCACTCTTTGTCTTTTGATTTCTGTAAATTTAGTCATGAGTTTAGGAGCTCGAATTATGAAGCTCACAACTTAGCCAAACATGCTCTTACTCTCGGTGGTGGCCGTCATGTTTGGTTAGGGCATCCTGAGAATCTCTCTTTCGTCCATGTAAACGTGGTGACGGGTTAATAAAGAGTTTCACGAGGTTGTCTAAAAAAAGGCGTTTTCCTTTTTTGAGGGGAACTGTCTTTTTTTTCGGGAAACCATCGTAGGTGTGTCAACATCGAAACCATCATGTGTGCTCGTTGCCTAAAAAAATTCGTGTGTGCTCGTTGTCTCAAAAAATAATCGTTTGTGCTCGTAGCACATCTCTTAAAAAAAGTTTGCATTTCTATATAAAAAATCTAGAAACATTATTATAATTTACATGGTTTTAATTGAAAGCATGTGTTTTTTTAAAATATGCACGAATGTGCATACCATGCATTGAAAGAATGTGTTCAAAAGAATAAATGAAAGCGAAACAGTACCCAATGGACACGAGAACCAATCTGCGTAGGAAGGCACATGCTTTGCACCTTGAGCTTCTTTTTTTTGCGGGGTTTTGCACCTTGAGCTTTGACATATTTTTGGGAGCGTCGGGGGAGAATTTATCCAAGTGCTTAGGTGCAGGTTGGTTGCTGCTGTTGTTGGACGATGTGAGTGCCTATATTCGTTCTTCGCAAAAAAAAGAGTGCCTATATTCGTTCTTCGCAAAAAAAAAGTGCCTATATTCATTCATAAAAAGAAAGACATCCTTAAAACAAAAAGAGCACATGACTTCCTGAATGATGTGGTTTTTGAGAAGGAAAAGCTTCTATTGGTCTGTCCGGTCATTTTTTGAATTCTTATTATTCTCGGCCCTGTCGTGGTGATTTGATGGTCTCCGAAGGTAAAGGTAAATATATAATCTAGATACAGTCTACGTAGATTCACGCTAAGGGCATCTTCAGCCCGGACATCAAAAACGGACATGCTATCCATCCACGGACGTGTCCGTGGACAGTGATGTAGAAGCCGGCCATCCAACTGCATTTGCATACATTTCGAACGGAATTTAAACAAACCGGATGATTTTCATGTAAAGTGGATGATTTTTATTTAAACCGGACACATTCAGTACATTTTCAGTATATTTCATTTAACAATAGCGTCCAAAAGATAACCTGGTCTAAATCTTCGGTGGGGCCGACTGAGGTGAGGTCCACGATGGACATAGATGGACCGACCTCATGGTCATAGCGGCGCAACGCATGCAACTGTCGGCGCGAACGACGCGCATCTGCCGGTGTTCCCATCCACGACAGCCTACGCGTTCAACTTTGGCGCACGAGCGCTGCACGCGGCCTCATAGACCCCCCTCCCCCGGTTTGCGGGAATTCAGACAACTGGACTGGTTTACGATCAGATGGGTACCGCGTTGGATGTCAAAATGCATCTGGATAACTACGTCTGTACGTTTGTGGGCGATATAAAGGCCCGCATTGCGGATGCCCTAACCCCCGTGTGTGCTCCTAGGGAGGCTTGATGATAAACATGGTCGCTAACTACGTCTCTAATGTCGACTCTGCAAGTTTGGGACTCGTGGTACAAGGAGCCATGGGAGAGGCCTTTTTATGTGTCTACGATGTCATTCCTCTATGTTTGAGCTTGGAAGAACCGAAGAAGTCAAGCTTATTGGAACGTGCTTCACAGGGCTTTACATTGCTATCACTTCGCCTCAACTTATGTCCACGAGTTCCTCGCTTGACAGATCGCTCTTGATTGATCTCAGGCAGGAAGCATGGGGTTCATCTAACTCATCGATGATTCCACATTGGTGAAAATCAAGAAGGGGTGAATGTAGCGATGTGGTATGCTCTTGCTTATAATGGTTGTTTTAATGCTTTGCGATGTGGTTTGGTGGTTGTTGCCTGTATTAGCAGAAGCAGTGTCTCAAATGCTGCTTCTTATCTTCCTAGGCACCCGTTGATGGTGACCTGAAGCCCTTGGTATTTTTTCGCTAGATCATGATCAACTTGAGATGGTTAAGTGTCATAGGATATGTAGTATGTGATGTATCTTATTTCCTCTTTAGTAGCTGTAAAAGATTTGGCGGTATATGACAAATGAAATCGGAGGAGGTATGGACATTGTGGGAAATAATTTCTTCAAATAATGTTTGAGTACCGTTGTGTGTGCGCTTAATTTCGAGGTGGAGCTTCACTCCGGTGCTCAATGCCAAGGTGGATGGTTGTGTGCAGGTTTGGACAAAAGTCTTGTGGTCGACGAGGGTCGATGCCGGGGATGACGGTCATGTGTGGGTCTAGATGAAAATCTTGTGGTTGACACGGGGCGATGGCGCCCCTTGGACGTTGTTTCCATTCTAGAAGGCGTTGTCGAAGTTCTTGTTCAAGGTCATCCTGGGTGGAGATCATGTTGGTGGTTTTGCTTAGGTTGTCGTGAGGTGGTGTGTGAGTTGTTCGGTTTTTGACTTGGTTTCCCTTATAAATTGGGCCACTATGTATTTTCCCTATCTATATGAATGTGCATGAACACCTACCCTCCGACGAGGTTCCGTAAAAAGAAGTCAAAGGAAGAGCCCTCTTTATTAGAAAAAAGTGAATGGGCACACGAGCTTGCGAAACATTGCCTCAATGTAAAAACTGATAGCGCGTTAATAGGCGGTGTGTCGTCCAGCACGACGAGCTTTTTTCTCTCTAATTGTATAAATTTCTTGAGTAATATATGAGGGTATCATTTTTCCGGACAAAAGTATTGCAACACTAGAAGGAGCTAAAAAAATAACCTCCAAGTCCTCTCATCTTGCAAATATGACCCTGCGATTTACAAGAAAAGGCAATCGAGTCTTGTCACATACTACGATCTCGTCTAAGGCGTGCTACCTCTTGAGCACTGTGTTGGATTTCCCCGAAGAGGAAGGGATGATGCAGCAAAGTAGCGTAAGTATTTCCCTCAGTTTTTTAAGAACCAAGGTATCAATCCAGTAGGAGGCCACGCTCGAGTCCCTCGTACCTACACAAAAACAATAGCTCAACGCAACCAACGCGCTTAGGGGTTGTCAATCCCTTCACGGTCACTTATGAAAGTGAGATCTGATAGAGATGATAAATAATATTTTTGGTATTTTTGGTATAGAGATGCAAAGTAAATAAAGTAAAAGCAAAGCAATAATAAAGTGATGGAGATTGATATGATGAGAAAGAGACCCGGGGGCCATAGGTTTCACTGGTGGCTTCTCTCAAGAGCATAAGTATTCTACGGTGGGTGAACAAATTACTGTTGAGCAATTGACAGAATTGAGCATAGTTATGAGAATATCTAGGTATGATCATGTATATATGCATCACGTCCGAGACAAGTAGACCGAAACGATTCTGCATCTACTACTATTACTCCACCCATCGACCGCTATCCAGCATGCATCTAGAGTATTAAGTTAAAAACAGAGTAACGCCTTAAGCAAGATGACATGATGTAGAGGGATAGTTTCGTGCAATATGATAAAAACCCCATCTTGCTATCCTCGATGGCAACAATACAATACGTGCCCTGCCGCCCCTTCTGTCACTGGAAAAGGACACCGCAAGATTGAACCCAAAGCTAAGCACTTCTCCCATGGCAAGAACAACCAATCTAGTAGGCCAAACCAAACTGATAATTCAAAGAGACTTACAAAGATAACCAATTATACATAAAAGAATTCAGAGAAGATTCAAATATTATTCATAGATAGACTTGATCATAAACCCACAATTCATCGGTCTCAACAAACACACTGCAAAAAGAAGATTACATCGAATAGATCTCCACAAGAGAGGGGGAGAACATTGTATTGAGATCCAAAAAGAGAGAAGAAGCCATCTAGCTACTAGCTATGGTCCCGTAGGTCTGAAGTAAACTACTCACACTTCATCAGAGGGGCTTGGATGATGATGTAGAAGTCCTCCGTGATCGATGCCCCATCCGGCGGAGCTCCGGAACAGGCCCAAGATGGGATCTCGTGGATACAGAAAGTTGCGGTGGTGGAATTAGGTTTTTGGCTCCGTCCCCGATCGTTTTGGGGTACATGGATATATATAGGAGGAAGAAGTACGTCGGTGGAGCTTCTTGGGGCCCACGAGGCAGGGGGCGCGCCCTAGGGGGGCGCCCCTACCTTCGTGACCACCTCGTGACTTTCTTGACGGAGGGTCCAAGTCTCCTGGATCTTATCTGATGAGAAAATCACGTTTCCGAAGGTTTCATTCCGTTTGGACTCCGTTTGATATTCCTTTTCTTCGAAACCCTAAAAAAAGGCAAAAAACAGCAATTCTGGGCTGGGCCTCCGGTTAATAGGTTAGTCCCAAAAATAATATAAAAGTGGATAATAAAGCCCAATAATGTCCAAAACAGTAGATAATATAGCATGGAGCAATCAAAAATTATAGATACGTTGGAGACGTATCAAGCATCCCCAAGCTTAATTCCTACTCGTCCTCGAGTAGGTAAATGATAAAAACAGAATTTTTGATGCGGAGTGCTACTTGACATAATTTCAATGTAAATCTTCTTAATTGTGGTATGAATATTCAGATTCAAAAGATTCTAGACAAAAGTTCGTGTTGACATAAAAATAATAATACTTCAAGCATACTAACAAAGCAATTATGTCTTCTCAAAATAACATGGCCAAAGAAAGCTATCCCTACAAAATCATATAGTCTGGCTATGCTCTATCTTCACCACACAAAGTATTTAAATCATGCACAACCCCGATGACAAGCCAAGCAATTGTTTCATATTTTTGACATTTTCAAAACTTTTTCGATCTTCTCGCAATACATGACCGTGAGCCATGGATATAGCACTATATGTGGAATAGAATGGTGGTTGTGGAGAAGACAAAAAGGAGAAGATAGTCTCACATCAACTAGGCGTATCAACGGGCTATGGAGATGCCTATCGATAGATATCAATGTGAGTGAGTAGGGATTGCCATGCAACGGATGTACTAGAGCTATAAGTATATGAAAGCTCAACAAAAGAAACTAAGTGGGTGTGCATCCAACTCGCTTGCTCACGAAGACCTAGGGCATTTTGAGAAAGCCCATCATTGGAATATACAAGCTAAGTTCTATAATAAAAAAATTCCACTAGTATATGAAAGTGACATAATGAGAGACTCTCTATCATAAAGATCATGGTGCTACTTTAAAGCACAAGTGTGGTAAAAGGATAGTAACATTGTCCCTTCTCTCTTTTTCTCTTATTTTTTTATTTGGTCCTTTCTCTTTTTTTATGGCCTCCTTTTTTTCGTCCGGAGTCTCATCCCGACTTGTGGGGGAATCATAGTCTCCATCATCCTTTCCTCACTTGGGACAATGCTCTAAAAATGATGATTATCACATTTTTTTTCTTACAACTCAACAATTACAACTCGATACTTAGAACAAAATATGACTCTATATGAATGCCTCCGGCGGTGTACCGGGATATGCAATGAATCAAGAGTGACATGTATGAAAGAATTATGAACGGTGGCTTTGCCACAAATACTATGTCAACTACATGATCATGCTAGCAATATGACAATGATGGAGCGTGTCATAATGAACGGAACAGTGGAAAGTTGCATGGCAATATATCTCGAAATGACTATGGAAATGCCATGATAGGTAGGTATGGTGGCTGTTTTGAGGAAGGTATTTGGTGGGTGTATGATACCGGCGAAAAGTGTGCGGTATTAGAGAGGCTAGCAATGGTGGAAGGAAAGAAAGTGCGTATAATCCATGGACTCAACATTAGTCATAAAGAACTCATATACTTATTGCAAAAATCTAGAAGTTATCAAAGCAAAGTATTACGCGCATGCTCCTAGGGGGATAGATTGGTAGGAAAAGACCATCGCTCGTCCCCGACCGCCACTCATAAGGAAGACAATCAATAAATAAATCATGCTCCGACTTCATCACATAACGGTTCACCATACGTGCATGCTACGGGAATCACAAACTTTAACACAAGCATTTCTCAAATTCACAACTACTCAACTAGCATGACTCTAATATCACCATCCTCATATCTCAAAACAATTATCAAGCATCAATTTCTTCTTAGTATTCAACGCACTCAAATGAAAGTTTTACAAATCTTGAATACCAAGTATATTATTATTAAGCAAATTACCATGCTATTAAGACTCTCAAAATAATATAAGTGAAGCATGAGAGATCAATAGTTTCTATAAAACAAATCCACCACCGTGCTCTAAAATATATAAGTGAAGCACTAGAGCAAAATTATAAAGCTCAAAAGATATAAGTGAAGCATATAGAGTATTCTATCAAATTCCTAATTATGTATGGCTCTCTCAAAAGGTGTGTACAGCAAGGATGATTGTGGTAAACTAATAAGCAAAGACTCAAATCATAAAAGATGCTTCAAGCAAAACACATATCATGTGGTGAATAAAAATATAGCTCCAAGTAAAGTTACCGATAGAAGTAGACGAAAGAGGGGATGCCTTCCGAGGCATCCCCAAGCTTTGGCTTTTAGGTGTCCTTAGATTATCTTGGGGGTGCCATGGGCATCCCCAAGCTTAGGCTCTTGCCACTTCTTGTTCCATAATCCATCAAATCTTTACCCAAAACTTGAAAACTTCACAACACAAAACTTAAAGTAGAAAATCTCATGAGCTCCGTTAGCGAATGAAAACAAAAGACCACTTCAAGGTACTGTAATGAACTCATTATTTATTTATATTGGTGTTATACCTACTGTATTCCAACTTCTCTATGAATTATAAACTATTTTATTAGCCATAGATTGATTAAAATAAGCAAACAACACACGAAAAACAGAATCTATCAAAAACAGAACAGTCTATAGTAATCTGTAGCTAGGGCAAGATCTGGAACCCCAAAAATTAAAAAATAAATTTCTGGACGTGAGGAATTTATTTATTAATCATCTGCGAAAATAATTAACTAAATAGCACTTTCCAAATAAAAATGACAACAGTTCTCATGAGCGCTAAAGTTTCTGTTTTTTACAGCAAGTTCAACAAGACTTTCCCCAAGTCTTCCCAACGGTTCTACTTGGCACACACACTAATTAAAAACAAAAAACACAACCAAAACAGAGCCTAAATAATTTATTTATTACTAAACAGGAGAAAAAGCAAGGAATAAAAATAAAATTGGGTTGCCTCCCAACAAGCGCTATCGTTTAACGCCCCTAGCTAGGCATAACAAGCAAGAATAGATCTAGGTATTGCCATCTTTGGTAGGCAATCCATAAGTGGCTCTCATGATAGATTCATATGGTAATTTTATTTTCTTTCTAGGAAAGTGTTCCATGCCCTTTTTTTAATAGAAATTGGAATCTAATATTTCCTTCCTTCATATCAATATTTGCACCAATCGTTCTAAGGAAAGGTCTACCAAGAATAATAGGGCAAGAAGGATTGCAATCTATATCAAGAACGATAAAATCTACGGGCACATAATTTCTATTTGTAACAATAAGAACATCATTAATTCTTCCCATATGTTTCTTAATAGTGGAATCCGCAAGATGCAAGTTTAGAGAGCAATCATCAAAATCTCGGAAATCTAGTAAATCACACAAAGTTTTGGGAATAGTAGACACTAGCACCCAAATCACACAAGGCATAAAACTCATAATTTTTAATTTTAATTTTAATAGTTGGTTCCCACTCATCATAAAGTTTTCTAGGTATAGAAACTTCCAATTCAAGTTTTTCTTCATAAGATTGCATCAAGGCATCAACGATATGTTTAGTAAACACTTTATTTTTGACTATAAGCGTGAGGAGATTTTAGCACGGATTGCAACAAGGAAATACAATCAATCAAAGAGCAATTTCCATAGTTAAATTCCTTGAAATCCATAATAGTGAGTTTAGCAATATCTAGGGTTTTAATTTCTTCAATCCCACTTTTATCAAATTTAGCATCAAGATCAACAAATTCCGAATTTTTAGAACGCCTTCTAGGTAAAGGTGGATCATATTCAGTCCCATCATTATCAAGATTCATATTGCAAAACAAAGATTTAATAGGAGACACATCAATAACTTTTAGATCTTCATCATTATTTTCATATGAACTAGAAGAACACACTTTTATAAAGGCATCTTTCTTAGCACGCATCCTAGCGGTTCTTTCTTTGCACTCGTCAATGGAAATTTTCATGGCTTTGAGAGACTCATTGATATCATGCTTAGGTGGAATAGATCTAAGTTTCAAAGAATCAACATCAAGAGCAATTCTATCAATGTTCCTAGCCAAATCATCAATCTTAAGCAATTTTTCTTCAATCACAGCATTAAAATTCTTTTGCAAAGAAATAAATTCTTTAATATTAGATTCAAAATCAGAGGGCATCTTATTATAATTTCCATAAGAATTGTTGTAGGAATTACCATAATTATTAGAGGGATTACTAGGAGGGCATCTTACCAAAATTGTTCCTACCAACAAAATTCACATCCATAGATTCATTATTATTCTCAATCAAAGTAAACAAGGTCACATCATTAGGATCAGAAGAAACACTCTTATTAGCAAATAATTTCATAAGTTCATCCATCTTTCCACTCAAAACATTAATTTCTTCTATCGCATGCACCTTTTTAGTAGATCTTTCAGTATGCCATTGAGAATAATTAACCATAATATCATCCAGGAGTTTAGTAACTTCTCCTAAAGTGATTTCCATAAAAGTGCCTCCCGCGGCCGAATCTAAAAGATTTCTAGATGCAAAATTCAATCCGGCATAAAAATTCTGAACAATCATCCACAAATTTAAACCATGAGTAGGGCAATTACATATCATTAATTTCATTCTCTCCCAAGCTTGTGCAACATGTTCATGATCAAGTTGTTTAAAATTCATAATATCGTTTCTAAGACAGATGATCTTAGCGGGAGGAAAATACTTAGAGATAAAAGCATCTTTGCACTTGTTCCATGAATCAATACTATTTTTAGGCAAAGACGAAAACCAAGCTTTAGCATGATCTCTAAGCGAAAAAGGAAATAGATTCAATTTAACAATATCATTATCGACATCTTTCTTATTTTGCATGTCACACAAATCAACGAAGCTATTAAGATGGGTAGCGGCATCTTCACTAGGAAGGCCGGAGAACGGATCTTTCATGACAAGGTTCAACAAAGTAGTATTGACTTCACAAGATTCAGCATCGATAAGAGGAGCAATTGGAGTGCTAAGGAAATCATTATTATTGGTATTGGTGAAGTCACACAATTTAGTATTATCTTGAGCCATCATGACAAACAAGCAATCCAACACACGAGCAAACAGAAAGCAAATAGGCAAATGGAGAAAGAGAGGGAGGATAGAGAGAGGGCGAATAAAACGGCAAGGATGAATTGGGGGGGAGAGGAAACGAGAGGCAAATGGCAAATAATGTAATGCGGGAGATAGGAATTGTGATGGGTACTTGGTATGTTGACTTTTGCGCAAACTCCCCGGCAACGGCGTCAGAAATCCTTCTTGCTACCTCTTGAGCACTGCGTTGGATTCCCCCGAAGAGGAAGGGATGATGCAGCAAAGTAGCGTAAGTATTTCCCTCAGTTTTTTGAGAACCAAGGTATCAATCCAGTAGGAGGCCACGCTCGAGTCCCTCGTACCTACACAAAAACAATAGCTCAACACAACCAAAGCGCTTAGGGGTTGTCAATCCCTTCACAATCACTTACAAAAGTGAGATCTGATAGAGATGATAAATAATATTTTTGGTATAGAGATGCAAAGTAAATAAAGTAAAAGCAAAGAAATAATAAAGTGATGGAGATTGATATGATGAGAAAGAGACCCGGGGGCCATAGGTTTCACTAGTGGCTTCTCTCAATAGCATAAGTATTCTACGGTGGGTGAACAAACTACTGTTGAGAAATTGACAGAATTGAGCATAGTTATGAGAATATCTAGGTATGATCATGTATATAGGCATCACGTCTAAGACAAGTAGACCGAAACGATTCTGCATCTACTACTATTACTCCACTCATCGACCGCTATCCAGCATGCATCTAGAGTATTAAGTTAAAAACAGAGTAACGCCTTAAGCAAGATGACATGATGTAGAGGGATAGTTTCATGCAATATGATAAAAAAAACCATCTTGTTATCCTCGATGGCAACAATACAATACGTGCCCTGCCGCCCCTTCTGTCACTGGGAAAGGACACCGCAAGATTGAACCCAAAGCTAAGCACTTCTCCCATGGCAAGAACAACCAATCTAGTAGGCCAAACCAAACTGATAATTCGAAGAGACTTGCAAAGATAACCAATTATACATAAAAGAATTCAAAGAAGATTCAAATATTACTCATAGATAGACTTGATCATAAACCCACAATTCATCGGTCTCAACAAACACACCGCAAAAAGAAGATTACATCGAATAGCTCCCCACAAGAGAGGGGGAGAACATTGTATTGAGATCCAAAAAGAGAGAAGAAGCCATCTAGCTACTAGCTATGGCCCCGTAGGTCTGAAGTAAACTACTCACACTTCATCGGAGGGGCTTGGATGATGATGTAGAAGTCCTCCGTGATCGATGCCCCCTCCGGCGGAGCTCCGAAACAGGCCCCAAGATGGGATCTCGTGGATACAGAAAGTTGCGGTGGTGGAATTAGGTTTTTGGCTCCGTCCCCGATTGTTTGGGGGTACATGGATATATATAGGAGGAAGAAGTACGTGGGTGGAGCTTCGAGGGCCCACGAGGCAGGGGGCGCGCCCTAGGGGGGGGGCCCTACCTTCGTGACCACCTCGTGGCTTTCTTGACGGAGGGTCCAAGTCTCCTGGATCTTATCTGATGAGAAAATCACGTTTCTGAAGGTTTCATTCCGTTTGGACTCCGCTTGATATTCCTTTTCTTCGAAACCCTAAAACAGGCAAAAAACAGCAATTCTAGGCTGGGCCTCCGGTTAATAGGTTAGTCCCAAAAATAATATAAAAGTGGATAATAAAGCCCAATAATGTTCAAAACAGTAGATAATATAGCATGGAGCAATCAAAAATTATAGATACGTTGGAGACGTATCAAGGCGCTCAAGCCACCATCTCCGACCACTGCCTAGCTAACTAAGGCAAGGAGAAGAGGACCTCCCGATGGAGGTTGCACAAAGGGCATTAAAGATATCCAATATCCTGAAGTTTAGCTCCGTCGACGAAGGTCGATATGGCAGAATAATAAGCATAATGCACCTCCAAACTAGCTTCATCGCCCCACAAAAACACCATATTCAAGAAAGTATGAGTGATTCCCCTTCCCTTACTCCCGCCCAATGGTGTAGTGAGGACACAGGCTACCCGGGCCGCCTCCCGGGTTGTGGCGTTGTGGTTCTTCACCGACTGTAGAATGAGTGACACTATTCAGTATTATAGCAGGTGTTTAGCCTGGGGCTTGGCCCGTCCCTGGCTACGCCAAAGCTCCCACCCCACAACAACAAAGAAAGAGGAGAGAAATGAGTATTGTCGGCCAGATCCAGTGCAAGGCTTATTTTACGAGCCCTTGGTGTATCACCCTTCGAGATGCGCCATCCACCATGGAAGATGGTCAGAAGAGGAGCTCTGTCAACTCTATGACGCCGCTCGTGAGCAGCGGAGTGAAGCTCCACCTCGGCATTACGCGCACACACAACCCTACTCGAACATTATTTCCCACAATTTTTTCACGGTACAGTAAATAAAAGAATTCTTTTTACAGAAATTACTGGCGCATGGCTTACTATAATATCCACACACAATATTTATTTTGGATTTTGTATCTACTACCCCTATAAAAGGAAGAGAGGGGGAGAACCAAACAATCAGACCCGTCCATCAACAAGATCTAATGGCCCTTAATCCTTCAATGTTTAACGCAACAAACCACGCATTAAACCAAATCCATCATTCAGAAAAAAAACGCTGCCCGCACACGACCACACGACCTCTCCCCTCCTCCCCGCACGACCTCTCTCGCCCCTCCTCCCTGCACGTCTCTCGTCCCCTCCTCGACCTTTCTCGTCCCTCTTCCTCCTCCTCCCGTGCCGTTCGCCGCCCCGCCGTTCCTCCCGCAGCCTCGCGCCGCCGTTAGCCACAGAAGCCGCCCCGCCACACCCAAAGCCGCCTCCCGCAGCCGCCGCCAGCCGCCCCTGTGAGGAGGAGGCATCCCGCACAAGATTCGGCCAGCAGGTGTTCCCTCGCCCTATCCCATGACTGGGGATGGACTAGGGAGGCGGTCGTCGCCCGTATGGTTCACTCAACTCACGCCGCCACGGATCTGAGCCTCCTCATCACGCCGTCGATCTTGGGACCAGAAACTCCTTCACCTCGCGCGTGCAAGTATGCCATCGACCTGGTCTCGCGCCAAACCTCCTCTCCCGCCAGCCGTTAACCTCGCCTCGCCGCAGATCTGAAGCATCGTATTCATATATTCTTCTTTAGGCAGGTTAGTGTGAGCCTCTGCTCCTCTCCAGGCCTCCCCCTTCAATCTTCCTCTGTTCCGTGTCTTCCTAAATATGCCCTGCCAGTCATGGTGCTCCATCGTCATAATATAACTGAAATAGCCATATTAAATGCATGGTAGTGAACTGAACCTCACGTTCAGATTTCTGTTCGCACCATTCCCCTCTGAAGTCAATTTGTTTTAACATGCACATGATTCAGATTCAAGAGGAGGCGAGGAACTTTCGGCTGTTGATGGATGTACGGCAATGAGACCACTCAAATTCAAGAGCTGGCGGGAAACTTTGGGCCATTGATGGATGTACTTGTCAGCAAGGGTGCTGGATCCTCATTGCTTAACAAAACTATGAGAATTAAGAGAATTGTTCAAGCATCATCTGCCACTGCTGAAAGATCTTTAACTGTTAAGGTAATTCAACAGCACATATATCAAATAGAATAGCTGAATTGTTGTGCTCACCTTGTCTTTGCTTCTTGATTCTAGGTAAGAACAACTTTCTTTGAAGGAAGAAACTGTGCTGATTCGTTAGTTTCAGACATTTATGACTCGGGTGCTTCAGCCATAACAATACATGGTCGATCACAACAACAATGCTATAGCAAATTTGCCGGTTTTGACTATACTAACCAGTGTGCATAGAAGGCCCCTGACGATCCGCATGTCATGGGAAATGGTGATATATTCTCCTTTATAAAGGTTAGTATATACATCAGTTTACATGATTTACAATTTTAGCGAAGTTTGCTTGTGATCCACATTTTAACTTGTAATTGTGTAAGCAAAACATTTTCAAATAATTACAATATCCTCACTTCTCTCTAAATTTATACCAGAAAGCAAGAAGAATTGCCAGCTTAATCAGGAAATACGAAATCTAGGCGTTACAGAAAATTATCAGCTATTATCAA
This sequence comes from Triticum aestivum, assembly GCF_018294505.1. Classification (NCBI taxonomy): domain Eukaryota; kingdom Viridiplantae; phylum Streptophyta; class Magnoliopsida; order Poales; family Poaceae; genus Triticum; species Triticum aestivum. The sequence continues at coordinate 729,862,589 of NC_057797.1, forward strand.
GCATTTATCTGCTCCCATTGTTTTGCGCAGCCTATGGAAAGGAAGATTCCCAACAGTGGTCAGGGGAACAAGGTACAACTTCTCCCAAAAATCTATTATCTTTCTTTCACGTAAATGAGGTGTTGCAACTAGCTCAATTCTGCGGGAGCTTGGGATATTTGAGAGCACTTCCAATCATTAACTAAATTAGGATCTTCAAGTTCTGCCTTAGTTCTAGATAAAATGAATTATGCTCCAATTTTTACTTTTGAAAAGGTCTAACTTTTGGCCCAACTTTCAATGGTCATCTGCCATAAGAAGTGCTATTCATCGCTGCAAAACATTGCTATTTCTGAAAGTTTTTAACGCTCTGCATATACCTTTTCTGTATCTGGCACGATACCTTTTAAATACTTACAACCATTCCATAATTTTAATAGCTATTTTGTCTGTCTTCTGCAGTGGCTCAACCAGAGCATATAAACTGTTATATTCACATTTGCTGCTCTTCTACGAATGTCTCACTGATCCCTCTTCTTTGATCTCAAAATTTAGATGACAATTACTCCTATCTTTAGAATCAATATATTTGGTTCATGTTCGTAGATGCGTAATGGTTGATGACTGTGCATTCATATTGTTTATGTAGTTAGTGAAAGGTCTGTATAATGCATACTTTACATTGAACTGATAGCTGATAGACAAGGTAAACTGTAGCATGAAATCGCTGTAATTCATGAGGATACATGCAAAGTCAGTATTACTTATGCTCATAGGTCCTAACATTTTTTTGTAATGCTTTTACTTGCTTAATTAATAACCTCTCTACGTCTCTGTAATAGATGCGATGTTTGATTGATCAGTCTAACAGCGTCTGATCACCATTGAAACAACCTATGCAGTGATTTGTTAAACATAATGGAACACATGGTTGGCAAGAAATGTATATACGTATATGCCCTTATGTGAAATTGTATTAAATTTCTTTGGTGCTAATGCATGACATTTGATACTTGACAGCCTTGGATATTTACTGAGATAAAAGAACAAAGGGACTTGGATATTTACTGACATAAAAGAACAAGGGGACTTGGATATTTGCTGAGATAAAAGAACAAAGGGACTGGGATATCACATTTGGTGAGAGATTAAGTATTCTGAAAGATTTAACGTGCTTCTGTCTCGAACACTAGGGCTCTGCTGGCATCAAAGGCGAGTCATCTCATCTCTAAGAGTATGTAGAAATTAGGACATTTTCTTTGTCATATTTTCACAGGGAGGGTGTAATTATTGAAAACTGATGTTGGGTGTGATTATGTACAAGGAAGAAGCTTTTGACTTGTTGAAGACAGAAGGTCTAGCATACCTCACCTTGATGTTGAATATGCGTTTAATGGACATTAACAAGCGTTGGATATAAACTACTTTTGCTTTCTTGGCGGCGGCTCTCGGAGGGAAGGAGCATCATGTTGTGAACATTGTTATCTTGAAGACATAACTTTCTGTTGGTTAGCTCACATTGTTTGATAAAGAAATAGTCAAATGTCGTTTATGTTGCATGAGCTTTTTTAGCGGAGCTGATGCATTCTGAGGATTTCTGAAGGCTTTGGAGTTGCTAATTTGAATAGCCCGTATGGTTAATGGAAGCTCATGTTTGTGTCATCCATTGCGGCTAATTATAGCAAACGTGTGTGGCTGGGTTTTGAATTCAGCCTAAGAGCGTGTCCCCCTTACTACTCGCCCCCAGATGTCATTGCAATCTGGTGTAGTTTGGGTTTGTATCCTTGTAAGACCGATGTTTTCATGTTACTTTTTGTTGGTTCGATTTTTGTGGCGTTAGAACCCTTCCTCAACACTGTAATGAAGATTTTGTGATTTGTGTTTCAGCAAAATACAAGCCAACATTTTTTCTCCATGATATCAGGTGTGTCTATAAAAAATAGACGCCCATCAATGCTTGAAAATGTTGCCGCTGAGGTACTTATTTAGGCTATAAAAATAATATATTGATTACGTGCGTTGCACGTGCAAGTTTACTAGTACTTTTCAAATCCGTTTTGAACTTCTCTAAAATCAAGGGAGCAAAGCACAAAATCCGCACTGGCGGTTAACACGTCTGTCATGTGACGGCGCGGTGCGGTGGCCCAACCGCCCACCGCGACCGTGGCCCAAGCACCTCACTCGCACCCACACCAACCCCCTACCGCGCACCCGGTCGAACACCTCGGCCGCACCCGCACCCACCACCACCACCCACCTCCGACGTGCACACGCGCCGCACTCCTCTCTATATATCCCCACGCCTCCAATCGCCACCACTCGCCGCCCACCTCCCCCTCTCCACTCCCCCCCTCCGCCGACGACCACCACTCCCCCCTTCCTCCTCCTCCTCCGCCGCCGCCGCAGCAATGGACTCCGTCGCGTCGTGGGGGCTGACCCCGCTGGCGGACGCGGACCCGGACGTCTTCGACCTCATCGAGCGGGAGAAGCGGCGCCAGCGGAGCGGGATCGAGCTCATCGCCTCGGAGAACTTCACCTCCTTCGCCGTCATCGAGGCGCTCGGCTCGGCCCTCACCAACAAGTACTCCGAGGGCATGCCGGGGGCGCGCTACTACGGCGGCAACGACGTCATCGACGAGATCGAGAACCTCTGCCGCGACCGCGCCCTCGCCGCCTTCCGCCTCGACGCCGCCTCCTGGGGCGTCAACGTGCAGCCCTACTCCGGCTCGCCCGCCAACTTCGCCGCCTACACCGCGCTCCTCAACCCGCACGACCGGATCATGGGGCTCGACCTCCCCTCGGGCGGCCACCTCACCCACGGCTACTACACCGCCGGGGGGAAGAAGATCTCCGCCACCTCCATCTACTTCGAGAGCCTGCCCTACAAGGTCAGCGCCGCCAACGGCTACATCGACTACGACAAGCTCGAGGAGAAGGCCATGGACTTCCGCCCCAAGCTCATCATCTGCGGAGGCAGCGCCTACCCCAGGGACTGGGACTACGCCAGGCTCAGGGCCGTCGCCGACAAGGTCGGGGCCATGCTCCTCTGCGACATGGCGCACATCAGCGGACTGGTCGCCGCGCAGGTATAATCACCACAAACTCACCTCGGCTTGTTACATTCAGAAATTGGATCTTGGCTTCAAGATTCCTCTTTTATGCGATGCGATTTGGTTGTTGGGATCTTAGTAGTAGGTACCTGGTTGTTGAGCTTTCTAGTTGTATATGATTGTCTTTTAGCTGTGTGCATCTATTAGATCTGTGCATATTTCATAACTGGTTGGTGCTGGGTTGTTCTGAACTGGAAAATACTCTGTTTACCTGGAATGTTACTATTAGATCCCATCTAAGTAAGTGAGTTGCGCTTTGGTATCTTTCCGTAAATGTTTAGTTTCTTAAAACGTTGAGTTGTAATTTCAGACAAATGCAAGATCGAAGGATTAACAACTGTTATTTTTTCCCCTGATAGAACATGCAACAATCTGGAGTTCATACTTAAGTGCAAGTTTGTTGTATAAATAGTAGTAGTAATAATAATAATTGTTAATCTTTGTTTCAGCGTAAATACTTGAGTACATTGTTTGGATATAATCAATTGTGTTTTTGCACTGATTAACCTATGGAATGACTGCTCTTATACTATCTTTCGTCAAACATATGACAAACGGCCCTGAGTCCTGGCTTGACATATGGCATGGTATATATAAATATAATGTGCTACTTGCCTCAATTGAGTACACGTTTTTCATATATTGAGCGCTCAGCTGTCTGCTAGGGTGACTGATGTGCATATTCCTTCTGTACTGTACATAGTCAGGGGAACCACTTGTTTGACTGTACTTTTCTCATGTTCTTCTGAACTCTGCTTTTCTGTAAGTGAAGAACAATACTTCTATAAGCGTAGTCATGAAAAATGCATATAGTGTACCATGTAATTGAAAAGAATGTCCTATTAATTTTTATAAAATCCTGATCATCTTTCTTTAGGTGTTTCAGGCATACTGCAATAGGTTGAAGATTAAAGAGTGTATGAATGTCGATGTAATCCTACAGTTTCTGAGATGCTTACTGTTTCCTTTCTTTTATCTAGGAAGCTGCAAATCCTTTTGAGTTCTGCGATGTGGTTACCACTACAACACACAAGTCTCTCCGGGGACCGAGGGCTGGTATGATCTTCTACAGGAAAGGCCCTAAGCCTGCGAAAAAGGGCCAGCCTGAGGGTGCTGTGTATGACTATGAGGACAAGATCAACTTTGCGGTGTTCCCATCGCTCCAGGGTGGTCCCCACAACCACCAGATTGCTGCCCTTGCAGTTGCCCTGAAGCAAACTTTGACTCCTGGATTCAAGGCCTATGCAAAGCAGGTCAAGGCCAACGCTGTTGCCGTTGGAAAATATCTCATGAGCAAGGGTTACAAGATGGTGACCGATGGAACTGACAACCATCTTGTTCTATGGGATCTCCGCCCTCTTGGCTTGACTGGTATGCCCCAGTTTATTTGTGTGAGTTGATTTTCTAGCAGTCCTATTATCACTTGTTCTAATATTAGCTTATTTCTGCAGGAAACAAGGTCGAAAAGATGTGTGACCTTTGCAGCATTACATTGAACAAGAATGCTGTCTTCGGTGACAGCAGTGCATTGTCCCCGGGTGGTGTCCGCATTGGTAAGAATCACTCCGTCTGCTTATTTGTTTTAATTACATCTGCTGATACTGCAAGCGTGAAGAAATTATTACTACCTCCATCCGAAATAGATGAATTTCTAGAATGCGTGCAGTCAAACTTCTTATTCATTAGATTGGTTAATAGAAATATTTCCACATTCACAATTCATATTTAATGAACGGGGGCTGTACTGTTTACTTCATTCATGTTGCATACATTTCAATGTGAGCAATCATGGTCATTGTGACTTGTTATTCACCGCTGTTGACGTGATAAATTTTCTCTGAACTAAAACAAGTACATGATACAAACTAAATTACTATGACACTTTATTTGGGAATTGGGGATGACCTTTTCTATCCCTTGATAGAAGTAATTCAGAGTGAGATCTTCAATAATCTGAGAGATTTGTCTGTGATGGGATACCAGATACCTGTTCCGCAAGCCCTGTTATGCCTGTTGACATAGCTGATAGGCTTTACAGGAAGACTGTATCATCCCAACATGTTTCCTAGTTTTTCCCTGGCACATAGCCTGCTGAAATGTCGTCTGAGCGGATTCTGGCTATTGTTTTCAGGTGCTCCCGCGATGACTTCCAGGGGTCTGGTCGAGAAGGACTTCGAGCAGATCGCCGAGTTCCTCCACCAGGCTGTGACCATCTGCCTGAACATCCAGAAGGAGCACGGCAAGCTGCTCAAGGACTTCTCCAAGGGCCTGGTGAACAACAAGGACATCGAGAACCTCAAGGTTGAGGTCGAGAAGTTTGCCCTCTCCTTCGACATGCCTGGGTTCTCGCTCGAGAGCATGAAGTACAAGGAGTAGGATGATGATACATATGTCGTGGTTGTCTCCGCTAATCGTCCATACGCCATGCGCTTCTAAGCCTTCTTGGCCGCCGCGCAATGCCACAGTGCTGTGCTTCTATGAGATTTGTCTGCTCGCCCTGGAGCCCTGGATAGTTCTGTAAACGCGTCCCACCTTTATGCTCTGTTTGCCGTCCACATTCCATCATATTTCTTTCTAGGAATTGTTCGCCTGGGATCATGGAATGTCGAGTATTTGCCAATAATCTTCCATATTATTTTTGTGTATGCTCTGCATATGGGAAAAATATATGTGTTATTTTCTTTGTTGAGAAAGAAAACTGTGGTGCTACATAGTCTGATCAATCAACTCAACGTTACACTGACCTGTACCAGGATAAGACCACAGAAAGATCATAATAACAAGTTTTAAAAGAATCACTTGGAGATTGTATGTAATCTGGGCATACTCTAGGAATTCAATTAAAAAACATGGAACATGCATATAAAGAAAGAAAGAAGACAGTCAGCGAAAATCCATTTCTGCACCCGAGCTCATCTGCACCTGCGCCGACGAAAAAAATCAAAACAAATACTAGAAAAATTCAAAAAATTCCAAATAAAATTTGTGTGATAGATATTTTGATGCGTGAGGCCCGCTCCAAATTTCAAGTCATTTGGACATATGAGCAGCTTTCAGCAAAAAAGATAAATTGGGGGTCTATAAAAATGTTTACTGTTCATGTACTGTTTTGGTCCGATTTGTCTTTTTTGCTGAGAGCTTCTCATATGTCCAAATGACTTGAAATTTGGGGCGGGCCTCACGCATCAAATTGTCTACCATACAAATTTTATTTGAAAATTTGTTTTAAATTTTTTATGATTTTTTTTCTAACCGGGTGTAGATGAGCCTGGGCACCAAAACGCCCTACTCCACAGTCAGCGGTTATTCTTCTCTTTCTCTCATAGCTACTATTCGCTGCAAGGAGTCTCTTTTCTTACATCGGTCTACAACTCTACATCTCATGCCAATGGTGCCCAAAAAGTTAAGATTTTCTGCAACTTTTGACAACAATAGACAAATTTTGGTAGCACGAGAGCCTCTCTCTAGCACCTCCGGAGAAGATCCTTTTAATGTTGCAACCCATTTCACAAAGCAATGTCATTTTAATGCACTGGTTTTTTGTATGGGCAGGCCCATTTTTTTGGCTTACATTCAATCCTTTTTGGGAAGCTTCTAGAACTTTCTCTGAGCCGGTTTTTTCTTTATTTTTTATTTCGTTTTTCTTCCTTTTTATTTCTTCTTTTTTATGTTCATTTTTGTGTTTTTTGTTTTTTGTTTTGTTTTCTGATTTCCCTTTTTGATTTATATTCTTTGTTTTCTCAAATTGCAAAAATATTTTAAACTCCTGAGCTTTTTTTAAATTTTTAACATTGTTTAAAATCATGAACATTTTTTAAATTCATGAACATTTTCTTTTCATCAGATTCCAAAAATGTTCAACAATGTAAAACATATATTCAACAAATTCAATTTTTGCTCGTCAAATTAAAAAATTATTAATCAAATTCAAAAAATGTTCATCGAAATAAAAATGGTTGATAAAATTCGAAATTTGTTCATCTCTTTTTCAAAATTTGTTCATTGCTTTTTCAAAAAATGGTCATTGATAGCAAAATTTGTTCTTCCATTTTTCAAAAAACAATGTTTTGGAATACATTTTTTGTTCATCAAGTTCAAAAAATGTTCATAGAATTTTGAATTAGTGAACATTTGTTTCGAAGTTTATGAACAATTGTTGAATTTACGATTTTTTTAAAGATGTAAACATTTTTTACGAAATCATGAACATCTTTTAACCACCACATGTGATGATTTCTGGAAAATGTTCCCCAAAATTATTATTTTTCCTTAAAGTTTGAACTTTTTTGATATTCCGAATTGTTTTAAAGAAGAAAAAACAGAAAAAATGGAATAAAAAGACCAGGATGCCCAACCCTGCTTATGGGCCCCATGCGCCCAATTGGAGGCCCCGTTTCAATGCTGCAGAGCATCCTGTACTACTGGGCTGGCCAGCGTATGTGGGCCTCCGTTGCCGTGCAGCTCACCAGAAAAAAGGAGTAGCAGTGATCATGAGGGAAGCTTTCAAGGCGCATCAGCGATAGTGGTGAAGGGGGTGTTTGATCCGCCGACTCTTGAAGCTCTTGCTGTCCGGGAAGCATTGGCACTTGCTGAGGATCTCAACATACAGAGAATACATGTTGCATCAGACTGCAAGACTGTGATAAATGATATCAAACAGAAGAACCCAGCTAGCTACGGGGCGATCTTACATGAAATAATAGACTAAATCTCTTCTTTCAGTAGTTGTAGTTTTGTTCATGAGTTTAGAAACTCGAATTTCGAGGCTCACAATCTAGCGAAGCATGTTTTAAGTTTAGGGATGGGCCGCCATGTTTGGTTAGAACACCCTGGTAATATCTCGTTTGTTCCTCTGAACATTGGGTCGGACTAAATAAAGCTTCGCGTGGATTGTCTAAAAAAAAAACCAGAAAGAAGGAGCGTGATGCACAGGGCAAACAAAACTGGGCCGGCCCACTGGGTGGAACAACAGTGAGCGGATGCAAAAAAATCGCCATAAAAACGTAAGCGTTCACTTGGAGTCGACCTCGCGACCTGCATCTTGTGATTCATGCACCTGGAACTCACCACTCCTAGTGACAGAAGCGCACCGCTAATGTTATAAAGAACTAACGACAGCAACAGAAATGAAAACATTTCCTTCAAATTTTGAAGCATTTTGCAGGATTCGATTTTATTTAAGATTACGAAGAATTTCTATCAAACATGAATTTTTTTTTATAAAAATCCGAACATTTTTTTAATTTGTGAACAATTTATTTAAATGGGAAACATTTTGTGAAACTGTGAACAGTTTTTAGATAGATGTTTTTTTTAATTCCTGATCATTTTTCGAAAAGACCCTGATAAGTGTCACACTGACACAAGCTCATGGCAACTCCAAATGTTTTTGATGGCAAGTTTAATGACACGAGGATGTCAATTTTATTTGTCAAGCATTGCAACTTTCTTTTCGGATGGCAGGTTTAGTTTTTTTTGGTTTGTTTTTTCTTTTCGGATGGCAACTTTAGCCGCAAAAAACGCCAGAGCGGGATTGCTTCGTGCCACACCTGTGGCACTTATCGTTTGAATTTTTGAAATTGCGAACAACTTTTAATACGATCAACATTTTTTTAAACATGAGAACATTCTTTGAAATTCCGAACAAGTTTTGAGACCGCGACATCTTTTAAAAATTACCGATTTTTGAATCAGTGAATAATTTCTAGAAAATGGATTTTTTGAAATTTTGAACAGCTTTTGGATATATGATCATTTCTTGGAACACGGACATTTTTATATTTATGACCAAAAATTGGAAAACAGGAGCATTTTTGAAAAAAAATTCAAACAACGTTTGAAATCTCCAAACATTAAAAATAATAGAAGTAAACATGAAACAGAAGAAAGAACATTCGCAGAATAATAGTAAAAGAAAACGAAGAGATGAAAAGAAACTGGTAGGCAGTCGTTGGATGAGAATCAAACGGTGATGGCTCGCTGTCATCAGTGTACTTTTTCCTTCCCTTGAGAAGAGTGGGACTGTCCATTTCTTCAGTCAAGACTCAAGACCGCATCTCAATCTCAATGAGAAGTGTTGGAGTTGGGTTTTCCCTTTGTGGCTTGCGGACGGCAGCCGCGGCGCTGCAAGGTGACGTGTCTCTCCGGACTCCTCCCCTCCATCCCCACCTCAAGGCTCGGGCCCCGAGTTTACCCCATACCAATCCCCTCCCCGACCTCGTGGGTTGCAGAACCCAGCCCCAGCTCCATTCACACCCTCCCGTCTTCCTTCCTCCTCCCGCACCATACCATCAAGGTGCTTGTCTGCTTGGGGCCTTGAGGGACATAGGAAGAAAGAGGTGCTTGTCTGCTTGGGGCCTTGAGGGACATAGGAAGAAAGAGGTGCTTGTCTGCTTGGGGCCTTGAGGGACATAGGAAGAAAGAGGGGAGGACATGGATCGGTACGAGGTGGTGAGGGACATCGGGTCCGGCAACTTCGGGGTGGCCAAGCTGGTGCGGGACGTCCGGACCAAGGAGCACTTCGCCGTCAAGTTCATCGAGCGAGGCCACAAGGTACGCGCGCGAGCAGCCTCGTCGTCCCTCATACCCACACGGTTGATCGGCGCTTGATCCAAAACTATTCTCCTGTGTGCGCTGTCCTAGGCTCGATGGCCCCGTGATTGGTTAGAAATGTTTTGGCCGGTCAGCGTCCATGGATTCACTCTGCTCCGTCCTCTGTTTTTACTGCTTGGCAGCATGTGTTGCGCGGGCATGGTTCTAATTGTGTGGGTAGGCTTACCAGGACTGCGGATGTTGGCCATGTGCTGCTCTTTGAGTTCAGGCGCTCGAGTTCCAGGGATGAGGACTCTAGGTTCGACCTTCATTAGTTGAATTTGACAATGAAACGACGCCCCCTTTTGTTAAAGACATTGCATGGAGTTTACCCAGACTCTCTCTTAATCCCAAAGGAACCATATTCTAACAAAATAGACAATGTCTCTCATGGTAGGCCAAGGAAGTATCCAGGGCCTGCCACCCTGCCGTTGCTTCCAATGCTTCCCTCCAATAAAAATAATTGAAAAGAATCAGTGACACACACCGAATCTGCCTCTGCTGCCACATAATGTCCAATGTAGTAGGTATATGATTAACTATTCATAGCCTTCGCTTTGGTGTGGCTTTGGTTTCAAGCATTTATGCATTTCTCCTTTTGGGTCTACCTGTTGAAAGCATCTTTTATTGAAATGCGATAACAAAATCTTACCACAGTTATTAAAGAACTAATAGATGATTCACCCAAGTGATTCCACAGTTCAGGACGACATCCAACGGCTCGGAGCGTGTGGTGTGGTGGATCGATCCTAATGTTCAGAATGCTGTGTCGTGCTTAAGTAACAAACGGGTGTCAAATCCATTTTTATATACAAGGCCACTATCAAGGAGATAAGCTGCCTTGCAACATTGACTTAGAAGATATTAACTTTTGCCTTGGTACCTGTAATATGGGTTTGTGGCCTTGTATACAAAAATGGAGGGAGTATTTATGATTCATGAGTTAACTCTAAACATTTATTTTTGCTGCAGATTGATGAACATGTTCAAAGGGAGATTATGAACCACCGGTCACTCAAGCATCCAAATATTATTCGATTCAAGGAGGTAATTTCTTGGCTTCTAGGACAGTGATTGTCCCTCATATAGGCTCAAAGTTGTTTGGAGGAATTTTGTAGGATTTTCATAGGATATGATTTCTATAGGAAAAATTCCTTCAGAGCTCTTTGGTTTGTAGGAATGAGATCCTATTCCTATGGAGGAATTCTTCCTATCCTCCACATTTCATAGGGAAATAAACATTAGCCTAGACTAAATGGAAAAAATCCTATGGTGTGAATCAAAGGGCATCTCCTTTTCTATTCCTATGCATAGGATTTGAGATGCATGTCATCTCATTTCCTATGACTTTCCTATTCCTATGATTTTCCAATCCTATGAACCAAAGGAGGCCGAGTTATGAGTGTAATGCTTTAGCTCTTTACCTCATGAAATTTAACGCAGGGTAACTAGTCACATATTGTACTGATACTTCGGTACAGAAAATTGTGGCTTTGCAAGATTATGGATCTCCTTTTACTTTTACGATTGCAAGTTGTTGATCGCAGTGATTGATTTCGGAGACTTGACTCACATATGGAAACATACTAATATGGAAGTTAAGGTTATCTCTAGTGGGAAGTAGAATGTGTAACTGAAATTTAGTTCCATGTTTTGAGGCTAGGACTTTTTACTACTTTGGTGTATGTTATTTTACATCAAACATGCTGGCTAACCACTTCACTACTATTAGACTACTTGCTTTGAATTGTTAAATGCTTATCAGCTTAATTTTCTTCCTCTTTGCACTGTTCTGCACTAGTCAGGCAAGTAAACTTATTATTTAGATTTGCATCCCCATACTTTGGATTTTTTTCAGATACCTGATTGCTTAGCTCATGTAACTAGACCATTGATGATTTAGCGGGTAATTAACCAGTAGAAAAATGACATACATGTGTTTTTAGAGGGTATGAACATTTCCTCTTGGATGGAAAGAACTTCATTTTTAATGAAACAAAAAAAAACTTGATTTTTCATAGAGATGAAATTCTTGCACGGGAAGAAATAACATCTCATATGCACATTCTTGATCTGGACTACTTTAGATTCTTACCTATTTCCATTCAAGAATATATAATCTTACATTGGGTGGAGAGTTTGGAATCAACTGAGCTTGTGAATGCCGCTAGCTGTTTTCTCCCTGATCATCTTGAATTCTCGGCCTGCTTATCAAAGCTTTAATCTTCGATTCATGCTTAAACGTGCTTAGTTTTTCAGGTCGTGCTAACTCCCACACATTTGGCAATAGTTATGGAATATGCCTCTGGCGGCGAGCTATTTCAAAGGATTTGCAACGCAGGGAGATTTAGCGAGGATGAGGTAGATAATATTTGCAACGACCTTTGGAACTTCCTTCAATGGTTACATATAATTACATTAACTGTTACTTACTCATTACTCTTAACAGGGAAGATTCTTCTTCCAACAATTGATTTCTGGAGTGAGCTATTGTCACTCTATGGTACGTAGTACTCTGCCAAACCAGCTCGCAGATAGCAGCTTATGTCAAACGCTCATCACACGATATGTCATCTTTTTTTTTTTTTGCCTGCAGCAAGTATGTCATAGAGATTTGAAACTAGAAAACACTCTCTTGGATGGTAGTGTCGCACCTCGGCTCAAGATTTGTGACTTCGGTTACTCCAAGGTATTCCCGCGCAAGATAATGACCTCTGAATGTTGCGTTTTCATCGCCTAAACAAGGACCCTGTTTCGACTCTTTTCATTTCAGTCTTCTGTCTTGCACTCTCAACCGAAGTCAACTGTCGGCACACCGGCATACATCGCCCCAGAGGTCCTCTCTAGAAGAGAATATGATGGAAAGGTACGAATGTTCGAAGTTTGGTCCGCTACGACACGATTTTAACGGTTTAAGTACCACATCTGAAGCATTCAGTTATATACCAACTCTTGTAATCTTAGGTCGCCGATGTTTGGTCATGCGGAGTAACGCTCTATGTGATGCTTGTCGGGGCATATCCTTTCGAGGACCCTGATGAGCCAAGGAACTTCCGCAAAACGATCACTGTGAGTGCACACCCTTCCCACCTTATCTCTCATGAAACTTTTGCATCATCTCTATCTGATGCCTCTCACCGTGTTACTAGAAAAGTTAATTGTTGGTGTCTTCCACAGAGGATACTCAGCGTACAGTACTCTGTTCCGGACTACGTTCGAGTCTCGATGGACTGCATACATCTGCTGTCCCGCATTTTCGTTGGAAATCCTCAGCAGGTTATATATTCTTGTCCTGGAATAGTTCAGTTCCTAGTCATATAGTGCTCACATTTGTATCTGCGTGCAGCGAATAACCATCCCGGAGATCAAGAACCATCCATGGTTCCTCAAGAGATTGCCCGTTGAGATGACCGATGAGTACCAAAGGAGCATGCAGCTGGCAGACATGAACACGCCGTCACAGAGCCTGGAAGAAGCCATGGCGATCATCCAGGAGGCGCAGAAACCTGGCGATAACGCCCTAGGGGTTGCCGGGCAGGTTGCCTGCCTGGGGAGCATGGATTTGGACGACATCGATTTCGATATCGACGACATTGACGTTGAGAGCAGCGGGGATTTCGTGTGCCCGTTGTGATTGCTCATGAGTGGTTCAAAAGTTCTCTTGATGGTTTGCCTGTGGATGGATCCCTGTTTTGTCATGCTTCCACTAGATTTTGTTCTGGGTCACAAATTCTCTGTAGCCTACAGATTGGCTTGATGTGTAAACAGTGTAAGATAAGTTTACATGCTTATATCGAAATCAGTAGTTTTACCCGAAAAACTCTTGCTTCCTAGTTTATATATAAAGCAACACAGCTGAACTGGTACAAGATGAGGAGGGATACCGTAAAAGAACTCCTCTAGAACAACTCCAATAGGGCAACCCAAACGGACGGCGATTTCGTCCGTTTGGGCCGGCCGTACGTCCGGCGTCTGCCCTATTTTAGATATGGGTCAGCGTGTCCAACACATATGTGCCGGTGTGGCCGGCTGGCCGTTCAATTTTTGCATTGATGGAAATAGTTTGAATTGAATAAAATAGCATAGTTTTACAAACCGAATAAAAATAAAAATATTTCGCATAGTTTTGCAAACGAATAAAAGAAGATACATTTATTGGTTGTCAATATAAGTCTATATATGCTCAATCAAATCATTTTGTAGTTGCACGTGAGTTTTTCAATCACACATGTCATGGTGAAATTGGATAAACTGTTCAAATATTGCCGCTCCTCTATGCTCACGCACAACATTTCTTATCCTGAAACTGAAACCCTTGATCACACAGACATTCCGGACGCTCGTCTTCTACGATCATATTGTGCATGATCACACAAACAGTCACCACCTCTCACAGTTTCTGCGTGCTCCAGGAATTAGCAGGATACCGAACGATGCCCCATCGAGATTGCAAAACACCAAAGGCACGCTCGACATGCTTCCTAGCACTCTCTTGCTCTTGGGCAAATCTTTTCCTCTTCTCTCCGATAGGGTTGGGTATTGTCTTGACAATAGTGGTCCACCGAGGATAGATACCGTCACCTAGGTAGTATCATTTGTCGTAGTTGTGACCGTTGACAGTAAAGTACACCGGTGGGCTGTTGCCTTCGGCAAGCCTAGCAAACACCGGCGAGCGCTGAAGCACGTTGATGTCACTGTGTGATCCAGCCATGCCAAAGAAAGTGCCAGATCCAGAGATCTTGAGATGCCACGGCCTCTAGGATGACGGTGCAGGCCCTGACATGGCCCTTATACCGTCCTTGCCAAGCAGAAGGGCAGTTCTTCCACCTCCCGGTGCATGCAGTCTATGCTACCAAGCATCCCTAGGAAGCCCCTGGTGGCATTTATCGCCAACAAATAGGCTGTATCTTCAGCTGTCGGCTCTCTCAAGTACTCAGACTCAAACATAGCAATAATAGCTTTGCAGGACTTATACATGGACTCTAGGCATGTAGACTCGCTCATACGGACGTACTCGTCAATGAGATCCTCGGGCACTCCGTATGCAAGCATTCAGATGGCGGTAGTGCATTTCTGATAAGAGGAGAAACCAATCTTGCCAACGACATCCTCTTTGCACTCGAAATAGTCATCATAGTCGACCACCCCCTCTCTAATATGGTTGAAAAGAGGCCTACTCATACAGAAACGGCGGCAGAATTTTTGATGTTTGAACGAGTTTGTTGTATCAAAGTAGTCCTTTCAAAGAAGGAAATGTCCGCTCTCTCGGTTGCGATTCAACGCCGAGAGGTGGCCCGGAATGGAGCCACGGAACAACAGCCGCTGGCTATTGAGGTGGTGATGGACCAACACGGCAGCCAATATCTCCTCCTCGTCATCGGACGATGAATCGTCGGAGTCGCAAAGAAAATTGTGAAAAAAGAACTCGTCGGCGGAGTCCATTTTGTACCTTGGCAAACTGTTGAACAGCTTGCAGGCGTCGACGAAGGAGACGGCCGTCAAAGGGAGTCGCGACGCACACGGACCAGCTAGCTGCCCTGCCAGCGTCCGACGAATGGGCCAACGTCCGACGAGCGTGCCGGTGAGGATCTAGCCGGGGCAGCAAGGCGGCTTCTTGGCCGGGGGCGGCTGTGTGGTGGTGGTGATGGTGGTGGTGGTGGTGGTGGTGGTGGTGGGGAAGCAGTTGGCTCCCCGGCGACAAGACGGTGGTGGCGGGCGACGTGGGAGGGGGCGGCGTTGCTGGGCGGACGTGGAGGCGCCGGCAGCTGGTAGAGTCGCCGGCAAAAATGGACGACGGCGTCGGCGACGAAGAAGGCGGGCGAGGGTTGCTGTTGGATGTGGGAGACCAATATGCCACCAACCAGCGGGCTCGGGGGAGGAGAACGCGAGCACGCGCGCGTCCGTCGCGTGTCCGCGCCGACGCAAATCCGGCTCAAAAATGAGCCGGGAATAAGTCGCCCACGGATGAAAAACGGACACGCATCCATTGGATCGGCGCGTTAGGCCGACTTTTCTGTTCATGTAGACTCAAACGAACAACGGCGAACGAAATGGGTCGTCCCATTAAAATTGCTCTTACGAAGCAGGCCAAAGATAAACAAGAGTACAAGAGCAGTCATATCCTATCAAAAAACAACCTAAATTACTACTCGTACCAAGACGTCCTCGGGGACGGGCCTCTGCCCCCCTGCCATCCCGCTCCGGAGCATGGAGCACCGATCCAGCCCATGAACAACAAGGCCATGAGTGGTGCAGGAGGCAAGCGAGATCTCCTCATGTCAGAGCTGAAGGCACTTCAAGGCAGGATCGGAACTAGCTTGTCGATGACGATGAGGCGCCGTTAGGATAAACCCGAGCTCCACGATGATGCCTCTGCTGGGTTGAACCTGTCGATGACGACGAGGCGCGGTTGGGACGAGCCTACGCTCCACAATGATGCCTCTGCTGGGATGAGCTTGGGCTCCACGATGACGCTCTCAAGAGGTCGACGATGATGTGCATCACCTCTGCCGTGACCGCATGGGTTGCAGCTGCGGACGTCTAGCAATGCCCGGGCGACAGCCGGAGAGGTACAAAAACAATGGCGAACGAGAAGGGTGCGAATGTAGAGCAAAGGGGGAGCATGGACGAAGTGGAAGAAACGTGACACAAGAGGAGGATTTGAGTGGGCTGGGGGTGTAAGAGAGGAAGATCAAATCAACACAGATGACAAACCTTCTCTACTTTGCGTCTAGTTTGTTATAAACACGACATGCAATAAAAGAGAGGAAGATCAAATCAACACAGATGACAAAAAAATTTAACGAGGAAAAGCCCCCTCAAATGTGAAGTGTAAAAGGTAAACGAAATATGTATATGGCAACCGGGTGGCAGATTGCGAAACTGCCACACGCATTCAGCGTCGTCAGTTCCCTCTTGATCTCCTTCCTTTCCCGCACGACCTCCCGATTTCGTTCCTTTCCGCATGACTCCCGATCTCCTTCCTTTCCCGCACGTCCTTCCCCACCGACCTCCCCTGATTTCCTTCCTAATTTTTGTAATCGTCAATTATGGCCCCACGCGCCTTCCCGATTTTTGACAAAAATAATGCTTGGACTAGGATTTGATCTCTGTTTTGCAAGTAATCAACAAAGGGAGCTTACCACCTCACCTATGGCACTCATTGTTGAACAAGCTAAGGAAAATACCGTTTTGACATGTTTTTGCCTTTAATATGTTAGCACTGAAAAACTTTTTGTTTCAAGCATCGTGGTAACTTCGATCATTGGAATAAATTTGTTGAACCCGCCCCCCGGCAATTTCTGTAAATAGCACGATAACATTCACGCCATTGACATGATAATTTAGATAAAAACATCGTGGTAATTTTAACCATTGGGGAAGACAAATGTGAAAAGATATCCGATGATTTATGTATAAATAGATGGTAGTATACGCAGCGCACATCTGGTAACTATGGTAGAAACACCATGGTAACTTTGACCGTAGGGAATATTTTTTTTTTGAAAAGATACTCCGGTATCTTCTGTGTAAATAGCACGGTAGTTTACCTCCCTCCCCTGGCATTTTTATGTGTATATAGCATGAAAACATATGCACTGCGATAACTAAACATCATGATAAGTTTTTGACCCGTGGGGGAGGGGGGGATTTGTTGCTGAAACATCCCCCTGATAAATTTTGTGTAAATAGTATGATATTTTAAGCACTACAGGCTTGATAGGTTACCTAGAATCACCATGATAACTTTTTGTTCCGGGAAAAAGTTGTTCAAAACATCCCCAATAATTTTTGTGTAAATAACATGATAATATAAGCACCGCATAACCGATAACTTGCAATATAAACATGATGGTAACTTTTTTACCAAAGGAAATAAGTTGTTAAAAACATACACTCACCTCGCGCGTGGGCCTCTTGGATGAACACAACACATGGCGTGCCACGGGAAAGTCACATAATGTTTAATGTCATGAGGGACACACGTGCTATAGGCGTGATAAGTTACACAAAAACATCATGGTAATTTTTAACCTACGGAAAAAGCTACCGAAACACACCCAGGTTTTTAGGTGCAAGTATCATGATAATATACGAATTGTAGACCCGGTAACTCATATACAATCCCCCATGGTAACTTTGACCCTTAATTCACTAAATCGGAAGAGGATACAAATGTTAGAGAGTTACAACAGTGATTTTTTCCCTGCGAGCTGCGGCGGCTTACAAGAGGTACATATAGCATTCGTGACCTAGGTTGAAACTGATTGGCTCGGCCTAAGAATTCAGACAAGCAGAGGTGTTCACGGATAATTAAGGGTCCGTGTTGAATGACAAATTATGTCCAAACTGTGTCTCCGTACAACTCGGTTCAAATTATGCAGTCGTTCTGAGGGTCCTCATTGGAGATGCCCTTAGTAGCAATCGGTGCTCATCTCTTTGATTGTACCACCACGGAGTTCTCCTCAGCATGAGAGACAAGCACGCAACCACTCCACTCCCATCCAGAAAGACACGAGAAAAACAGAGCAATGAGAAAGAAGACAGAGAAATGTGACCGATTCAGAGCACTGGACCGAGGGGGTGCAAAGCTCAGTGAACCCGGCGGATCCGCACACGGTTTTGGGGGCCACGGCCACTCAGTCAGGTGAGGCACGCGGCGACGGTACGACACGAGCGCGCAGCCAACCGTGATCTCGCCTGCTGTCCGACCGCAGCGCCCTCGCCATCGCACAGGCACAGCGCGCGTGGCCGTCACGCACACACACCGGCAGAGAACTCGTCGCCGTCGCGCGCTCCCTCGCACGCATGCCGATGTCGTTACGAAGGCGACCGATCACGAGCGCGGGCACTGGGCAGCAGTACGCGCCCATGCCCATGCCCGCGGCGCCGTGCCATCCATGGCACCGGGCACGCACGCACGTCTCTGTGCGCGCGCGCCAAACCGGGGCAAGACTTTCCGGGCTCCTGATAAGACAGTCGGAGCTAGAGGTCGCGGGGATCGATGCTCGGCTCAATCATGCGCCGCGCCATGCAGTTCGTCAATGTGATATCGCGAATCTATCCCTTTCGTCCCATAATCACGCTCGGCAGACCAGAATATACAGTGTCTTCTGTACAGTCGCAACAACCGTACGTGGGCTGCGAGTCGCTGGCATGACAAAACTGGAGAACATGGCAGGCAGCTGAGGTGCCAATGATAGCATCGTTTTCATGGAAAGTTTATATAGGTCATGGAAAGTTTATTTTGTTGCCATGGAACGATCTAAACAATAAACAATTAGCTGCCATGGAAAGTTTATTTTGTTGGAAATACATTCTTTTTTATGTTAATTAAAACAAATACTTACTCGTCTACTCTTATAATTTTGGAAATTCTTTTCACATTCTTTTTTAAGTTAACCAATTGGCCGTCTTGGTAAGCTACCAACAAAAAAATGCAATCAAACCAATACTTACTCTGGATACGTTTATACTTTTGATAATTGTTTTAAATGATTGGGTTGCCATATGTGCGGAACCTGTTTCACCGCCACCTCATGAGCCATACTGCTTTGAGTGGGATCAACAGGGCGGTTTACAAAATTGAAGGTCCAAAATATGTAGTTTTGAAGTTGATGGACCGGCTGCTAACTGGGTGATCTTCGTCCTTTCAGCCCATCCTCACGGTTTCGGTTGTTAACAACGTGGTTTTGGTTTTGCCCATTGCCTTCTGTTCAAGTGTTTTTGATGGGGTTCCTTTTGGTTGTACAAGTGTTGGGGTTGCAGTTGGTGTGTGTTCAGACCGTTTGACGTGCTACTTGTGCGGTAGCGTGGTATTATGCTTTGTGAATTGATCTTTTATGCTCAGTTTGTATTGGGTTTCACCTGATTTTCCGTAGATTAACTATACAACTCTCTTTTTCTTAATTAATAGATGCGACAAATCTTTTGTTTTCATTTCAAGAAGAAAGTTAAGGTACCACAAACCATATTTTTTTTTTGAGAAATGAGATTATAATTTTGCAAACTCTTGGAACATAAAGAACATTACACATGTCAAATGGTTGATACAGTTTCAAGATCCTTATGTTGTCTCGGCATAATCTTATAATTATTCCAAAGACATTTTTTTTGAGAAATACCGACTACAACATAGAGGCATTAACATATGAACACTACCATCACACGCACACACTTACACAATGCATTTTTGATATCAATCACAGAGTTTCAAGATTGATGTTACCATCGATGCCTCGTTGTCAATACGAATAATGCCTCCCACTAAGGTGTATTCCGACTTAACAAGACACAAAATAGGTCATTTGATCTTTAGTGTACAAAATTGGACAACCATCATGGTACCCATCCAAGAGCATCTCCAGCTACAGACCTCAACCCCCGCCCCCCATTTGTGTGTGGATATGCTTGAACATATTCGTGGACAACCGACGACCGATCCCCACTTGTTCGCCCGGGTAATGGCACCCTCTATCCCCCTCCCCATTTGTCCATCCCATTTTTAGTTTGTGATTTTCAATTTTTGTCAACTGAATTTGCTAAAACTAGAATGATATGGATTGAACAAAGAAATAAAAGTTAAAATATAAAAGCACATCACTGAAGCCATAGATATTATTCGAAATACATAGTTTAAACATCAAATTCAAACAACATCACAAATATTCCGGTTTCTAACATGAACCCAGACATGCTCCACAAGATCATTGAGTAGTTGTACATGCGCATGTTGATCTCGAAGTTGTCGATGCATCTCTAGGAAATTGACAGTGTGTTGTGCCTCTTGTTCTCGGAGGCAGACATGTACTCGGAGCTTACTAAAATCACGAGTATTGCGAACACCATCACCCTCACCCTCGACAACCATGTTGTGAAAGATCACACAATATGTCATCACCTCTCACTATATCTTGGGGTTCGACATATTTGCAGCTCCAAAATAATACCTCAACGAGTTTGAAGAACTCCAAATGCACTCTCCATGTCTTTTGTAGCACCTTCTTGCATTTGGCTAATGAGAGTTTTTTTCGTTATTTTGGGGCTAGGAGATAGTCTTCACAATCACTGCCCACTGACGGTAGATACCATCGGCATGGTGGTGCCCCTTGTCGTAGTCATGCCTACTGGCGATGTAATTGCACGCCGAGGCATCCCCATCACAAAGTTTTTTGAAAATGGAACTCGCCGAAGCACGTTGATGTCATTGTGAGATCCTCGCACATGCCAAAGATAGTGTCAAATCCATACTTCTTTAGATGACACTACTTCAAGTATGATGGTTGATCTTTGGTGTGACCTTGGTATTACCCTTCCAAACCTGCTAGTTGGTACTCCCATCGTAAAATGCGTGTAATCGACTGAACCGAGGATATGGGGAAAGCCTATTGCTTCTCCAATTGCAAAACGCTTTTGTGTCTCCTTGATATTTGGTTCTCTCAAGTACTCTGGTCCAAGCACCTTCTATTTGAGATCATGCTCATTTTCCTTCTCCATTCCTTCGAGGATGCTCATTACCATAATCAACCGATCAACATTTTCGTCATCACATTCCATGACGACGAATTGAAGAACTCCTTGTTAAAAAATAATCATCATCCAAATAAAAAAAGCTCACCCTCCGACGAATCTGAAGGAAATATGCCCTAGAGGCAATAATAAAGTTGTTATTTATATTTCCTTATATCATGATAAATGTTTATTATTCATTCTAGAATTGTATTAACCGGAAACTTAGTACATGTGTGAATACATAGACAAACAGAGTGTCACTAGTATGCCTCTACTTAACTAGCTTGTTGATCAAAGATGGTTATGTTTCCTAGCCATGGACAAAGAGTTGTCATTTGATAAACGGGATCACATCATTAGAGAATGATGCGATTGACTTGACCCATCCGTTAGCTTAGCACGATGATCGTTTAGTTTAGTGCTATTGCTTTCTCCATAACTTATACATGTTCCTATGACTATGAGATTATGCAACTCCCGAATACCGGAGGAACACTTAGTGTGCTATCAAATGTCACAACGTAACTGGGTGACTATAAAGATGCTCTACAAGTGTCTCCGATGGTGTTTGTTGAGTTGGCATAGATCGAGATTAGGATTTGTCACTGTGTATCGGAGAGGTATCTCTGGGCCCTCTCGGTAGTGCACATCACTATAAGCCTTGCAAGCAATGTGACTAATGAGTTAGTTACAGGATGTTGCATTACGGAACGAGTAAAGAGACTTGCCGGTAACGAGATTGAACTAGGTATTGAGATATTGACGAACGAATCTCGGGCAAGTAACATACCGATGACAAAGGGAACAACGTATGTTGTTATGTGGTTTGACCGATAAAGATCTTCGTAGAATATGTAGGAACCAATATGAGCATCCAGTTTCCGCTATTGGTTATTGACTGGAGATGAGTCTCGGTCACGTCTACATAGTTCTTGAACCCGTAGGGTTCGCACGCTTAACGTTTGGTGACGATCGGTATTATGAGTTTATGTGTTTTGATGTACTGAAGGTTGTTTGGAGTCCCGGATATGATCACGGACATGATGAGGAGTCTCGAAATGGTCGAGACATAAAGATTGATATATTGGATGGCTATATTCGAACACCGAAAGTGTTCCGGGTGATTTCGGAGAAAACCGGAGTGTCGGAGGGTTACCGGAACCCCCCGGGGAACTAGTGGGCCTAGATGGGCCTTAGTGGAGAGAGAGAGAGGGCTGCCAGGGCAGGCCTATTGGAGATATGCCCTAGAGGCAATCATGTATGATGATATTTCCTATGTGTTTATGAATAAAGATAGTCCTTGGACATTATCAATGATGTGTATCAGCAAGTACGTGACTTGTTTGTGGGACTATGCATTGTATGATGACTGTCCTAAAAGGTCCCTAGTCGAAAGCGTTGTGTGGACGCGCAGCCGACTAGACTAGCATATGACACGGTCGATGGCTTGGTCTCACTAGCCATGGAGCATTGGATGCTAACCGGATAATATGGACTTGGAAGGATCTGGTCGGATCCGACGTAGTCAGATCCGAGTCAAAATAAGGTCCAAGTCGGACAGACCCAACTATGAGACACAGCGATATGTCATCTGTGAGTCTCGAGTACAACATATGTTCTATGTCCTAAGACCTGAGCTGACACATGTACTCAGGATGGTGACAGACTTGCTTTGAGCCGACCAAACGCTACTTCGTAACTGGGTAGTTATAAAGGTAGGTTTCGGGTTAGTCCAGAACCATGCTGCTAGACGTGGTCGAGCAAGATGGGATTTGCCCCTCTGATCATGAGAGATATACTCTGGGCCCCTCGTGTGATCCGACCAGGATAAGCATGGCCATGCGACAAGGATTATGAGATAATCCGGTTTGTGGTCGGCATCACTGGAACGAGAAAGAGGCCGGGCTAGCACAAGGATGACAGACTCGCCTTGAGCCCAACAACATATATCGTGTGGCAAAAGGAATGGAAGTATGATGTACAGGTTCGCCTAACCAGCTTCATAGTCAGTTTGGTGGTCGGCACGCCTTGCTAGAGGCCGCTACTAGCCATGTAGTCCGGAGGTGATCCGAACTGCGACCAAGCCAGTTTGAACCTAAGGGGTCGCGTGCTTAAGGGAAGGAACCTACGAGGTTGGATCCGAGGACACTGGTCTGATGTGATCCGAGCTGTATTCGGATTGTGGCCGAGTAGACTTATGGGCTTTAGGGTCCGTGCGAGGCCCAAGTGTTGAGCCTACGACGGACGCCTATATAAAGTGGAGGTGCCGCACACTCACGGGGTTGATGGCTACGGCGCTGTCACTAGGGTTTGCATGTGTTGCGAATAGACACCTCCACTCGCCGCCAGTTGTGTGATCGGACCTAGCAGTCCGTCGCACGACGTTCCTCCTGCACGCGCGGATACCGTTAGAGGCGGTGCACTTGCGCCACTCCGGCGAACCTGTACGTGGGAACCGACTATCGGCGATACGAGGGAGATCGGACGAGGAGGAGACGATCCACATGGACGCGCTGCCCCAACTCTTCTTCCGCTGCACGGCACTGCGCGTCTAGTGGTAATGAACTGTGATCCATCTCCCGTAGTATGTTCTTGGTTGTTCTGCGCGTAGGAAAATTTTAATTTGCAGTCGACGCACCCTACCGTAGAACCCACAGTGGTATCAGAGCCTCTGCTATAGGATTTGGATTCAGATCGTATGCATATTAGATATGTGGAGGCGATAGATGAGATCTGTTGTCATTGATGAGATCGGCTGTGTGCATGGTTGATGAGACCAACTGCACATGGGGATCGATGTGGCTATGTTTTCTAATGATCAGAATCGATGAGGTCGTGACACAACCTACCCCTACCGGTCGGTATCCGCCATCGGGGTTAACAGTGAAACATAAATCCAACTCGGGCTCGCGATGATCGATAAGATCGGTCAGATCAGAAAATTCGGCGTGATCGGAGTTCAGATGTGATCTGTGATTTCCGAATCGGGACCGCCGTGTGCGTAGCACCTTGTATTTCATACAGGATCACTCAAACCCGTAGAATGCGATTCTATGCATAACTTTATTTTGCAGGGTTTGATGTGAATAGTATGGCTCATGTGTATGTGATGCATGTGTGTAAATTGTACATGGCCTGCATGTCATGTTTGTCAGCCGACAGGAGCCAAAGTGCTGTCATTTTATTGTATAACGACCCGCGTGTCGACTTATGACTCTATGTAAAATTCATTACTAGTTGTAGTACTTGGATAATAGAGATCAGTTTGGCGGCTTGGCGGACCGGCGTGACAAACAAGATGGAGTTTCTAGATGGTCATCGGAGTTAGAGCCGACCTAGAAGAACATCCATGAAGGAGCCATACTATTTCACAATATATGTTTTACTTGTGATTGTTATGCTTCTTTGTTTCTATGCATGTTAGAATGGTAGAAAGACCCCTCATGAATATCAAGTAAATTGCCATTCCTAATGTTGCACCTTCGCACATCAAGTACATCTAGTAGTGGGCTCATAAAATTGGGGTGCTGCTAGGTGTCCTTGAACTAAAGGGTTCGTGTCGGACACGGACATGCACTGCATTAGGTTAACTTGACAAGGCTATCAAAACGGTTTTGGGCCTTGTGGCAAAAGAGTTTGGGAGCAGGGGTATGAGATACCTACCCGACCGATAGGAGTCGTATAGAGATACGATTAGTAAGGAGTTTCTTACCAGATAGGCATGTTGTCTAGCAGTGATGCTAAAGCTCACTAGTCACATG
This sequence comes from Triticum aestivum, assembly GCF_018294505.1. NCBI lineage: Eukaryota > Viridiplantae > Streptophyta > Magnoliopsida > Poales > Poaceae > Triticum > Triticum aestivum. Next base: position 729,887,541 of record NC_057797.1, read on the forward strand.
TGCTAGTCGGATCCTGAATCACTGAGAGTTTGCAGAGGGATGCTGACTTCAGTGGGAGTATTTCTGTTTAAGGCTAGAATTACTCTACATAAACACATTGCTTAGTGATTGCATATTTTTCTGTTGTAGATCAATGGCACCACCTGCTCAACCCAACTTTGCATTGAAATCAATTCTGGAAAAGGATAAACTGAATGGATCAAACTTTACTACCTGGTAGAGAAATTTGAGAATTGTTCTCCAGCATGATAAAAAGGAACATGTTTTAGAGGATCCGCTTCCAGAGGAATCTGCCGATAATGCTAGTACCACAACCAAGAATGCCTACCAGAAACTCGTTGATGAATCAAACGAGATCAGCTGCCTCATGCTGGGTTGTATGGAGCCCGGTTTGCAACAACATTTCGAAGATGTTAGGGCTTTTGATATGATCGAGAGTCTCAAGAGCATGTTTCAGGTGCAGGCTAGGACCGAAAGGTTCAACGTCTGGCAATCCTTGATGGATTGTAAGCTGAAGGAAGGTGATCCACATAGCCCACATGTGATCAAGATGATCGGATATGTGCAAGCTTTGGATCGGTTGGGCTTCCCGCTCTTGGATGAGCTAGCTACTGATGCAGTTCTGGGTTCTCTTCCGCCCAACTATGGGACGTTCATCTCGAACTATCATATGCATGGCATGGATAAGAAGCTCACTAAAATTCATGGGATGCTCAAAGTGGCAGAGCAGGATATTAAGAAAGGCACGCATCAAGTGTTGATGGTGCAGAAATCGGCTAAGTTCAAGAAGAGTTGGTCCAAGAAAAAGGCTAAGGTAAAGGGCACGAAGACGGTAACCTCCGCCGCTGCGCTGAAGTCTGGACCAGACTCAAAGACCATTTGCTATCATTGCAAGGAAACTGGTCACTGGAAGAGGAACTGTAGCAAATGGCTTGCAGAGCATGGCAAGAAGGCCGGGAATGCTGCTTCAGGCAAAGGTCCACTTGTTGCATATGTTATAGACATTTACCTTACTGGCATACCTAGCAACTCTTGGGTATTTGATACCAGATTGGTTGTTCACATTTGCATCTCGATGCAGGGGCTGGTAAGGACTAGGCGCGTGGCGCAAGGGGAGATTGACATCAGGGTCGGCAACAAAGCAAGAGTTGCTGCGTTGGAGGTCGGCGCGATGCAGCTCCAACTTCCTTCTGGATTTATTTTGGAATTGAATAATTGTTATTACATTCCTGCACTTAGTCGAAACATTATTTCTGCCTCATGCTTGATGAGTCAGGGTTATGAATTCAATTTAAAGGACAATGGTTGTTCAATTTATTTGAATGGTATGTTCCACGGCTATGCACCCATTGTTGATGGGTTATTTATATTGAATCTAGAATAGGAACCGGTCTATAACGTGAATGTCAAGAGGCATAAGCCTAATGAGATAAATCCGACATACTTCTGGCATTGCCGGCTTGGACACATTAGTCTGAAACGCATGAAGAAGCTCCATGATGATGGACTCCTAACTTCGACCGACTTTGGGTCGTTCGAGACATGTGAATCATGCTTGCTCGGCAAGATGACTAAGTCTCCTTTCGCAAAGAGTTGTGAGAGGGCATCTGAGCTGTTGGAACTGATACACAGTGATGTGTGTGGACCAATGAGCACAACTGCCAGAGGTGGCTATCAGTACTTAGTGACTTTTATCGACGACTTGAGTAGATATGGATATATCTATTTGATGAGGCACAAGTCGGAAACTTTTTAAAAGTTCAAAGAGTTTCAAAACGAGGTTGAGAATCAGCTCGGCAAGACTATAAAACTTCTACGATCTGATCGTGGAGGTGAGTACATGAGCCAGGAGTTTGATGATCATCTGAAAAGCAGAGGTATAGTACCTCAGCTCACACCTCCAGGTACGCCACAGAGAAATGGTGTATCGGAACGGAGGAATCGTACCTTGTTGGGCATGGTTCGATCTATGATGAGCAAATCGGATTTACCCTTGTCATTCTGGGGATACGCTCTAGAAACTGCAGCTTTCGCACTTAACAGGGTACCATCAAAATCCATAGACAAGACACCACATGAGATGTGGACCGGGAAGAGTCCCAGTTTGTCTTTTCTAAAGATTTGGGGTTGTGAAGCATTTGTCAAGAAACTTATGTCAGACAAGCTTACACCCAAGTCGGATAAATGCATATTCGTGGGATATCCGAGGGAAACCTTGGGATATAGCTTCTACAACCTGGAAGAGAACAAAGTGTTTGTTGCTCGGAACGGGATTTTCCTTGAGAAAGAGTTTCTCAGTCGGGAGGCCAGTAGGAGGACGGTCCGACTCAAAGAAATTCGAGGACCACTCGGGGACGACTCGGCTGGTGATGAGATCATACCGGAGTCAGTCAGGGAACCCGCAGTGGAAGCGGCACCAGAACCACAAAGGTCGGAAAGATTACGCAGAGTGCGTGATGTATTGTTGCTAGAAAGTGACGAGCCATCCACGTATGCGAAAGCGATGGTGAGGCCAGATTCTGAGGCATGGCTGGAGGCCATGAGATCCGAGTTAAAGTCCATGGATGAGAATCAAGTCTGGGACTTGGTTGATCCGCCGCCTAGCGCAACAGTCATTGGTTGCAAATGGGTCTTTAAGAAGAAAATCGATGTGGATGGAAATGTTCAGATCCACAAAGCTCGGCTTGTCGCTAAGGGTTATGGACAAGTTCAAGGAATTGAGTACGACGAGACTTACTCACCGGTAGCGATGCTGAAGTCGGTGAGGATCGTACTAGCTATAGCTGCATATTTCGATTACGAGATATGGCAGATGGATGTCAAGACGGCTTTCCTTCACAGAAATTTAACCGAGGACGTGTATATGATACAGCCCGAGGGTTTTGTCGATCCGACTAGCACTAGTAAGGTATGCAAGCTCAAGAGATCCATTTATGGGTTGAGGCAAGCATCTCGGAGCTGGAACATTCGTTTTGATGAGGTCGTCACTGGTTTCGGCTTCATCAAAAGCAAAGAGGACTCTTGTTTATACAAGAAGTTAAGTGGGCGCTCGATAGTATTTTTGATTTTGTATGTGGATGACATACTACTGATCGGAAATGATATTTCGATGTTGAACTCAGTCAAGGAGTCATTGAATGGCAAGTTTTCGATGAAGGACCTTGGAGAGGCAATGTACATTTTAGGCATTAAGATCTATAGAGATAGATCAAGGAGGCCGCTCGGCTTGAGCCAGAGCACGTACATAGATAAAGTGTTGAAGCGGTTCAACATGAGTGAGGCAAATAAAGGGTTCTTGTCACTCTCACATGGTATAAGGCTAAGCGAGACTCAAAGTCCTTCGACATCTGATGAGCGAAGCAGGATGAGTAGGATTCCGTATGCCTCGGCAATTGGATCCATCATGTATGCCACGATATGTATATGGCTTGATGTTGCTTTTGCAATAAGCCTAACAAGTAGATACCAGGCCAACCCAGGTGAGAGTCACTGGGCAGCGGTAAAGACTATTTTGAAGTACCTGAAAATGCCTAAAGAGATGTTCCTAGTTTATGGAGGTGAGGAAGAGCTCGTCGTAAGGGTTTACGCTGATGCTAGTTTCCAAATCGACAGAGATGATTGTCGATCACAGTTCGGATTCGTGTACGTCATGAACGGAGGAGCAGTGAGCTGGATGAGTTCCAAGCAATATACGATGGCCGATTCTACTACAGAAGCCGAATACATTGCGGCTTGTGAAGCTGCAAAGGAAGGTGTTTGGATCCGGAACTTTCTGGATGATCTTGGTATTTTCCCAGCCTCGGTAAAACCGTTGGACCTTTATTGTGATAATTCTGGTGCCATCGCACAAGCCAAGGAGCCGAGGAATCACCACAAGGTCAGACACATAGATCGGAAATATCACCTGATACGAAAGATCGTAAAGAGTGGTGATGTAGAGTTATGCAAAATTCACACCGATGCAAATATTGCGGATCCATTGACTAAGCCGCTTCCACAACCCAAGCATGAGTGGCAAGTTATAGCTATGGGCATTCGATGTCTATTTGATTGACTCTAGTGCAAGTGGGAGACTGTTGGAGATATGCCCTAGAGGCAATCATGTATGATGATATTTCCTATGTGTTTATGAATAAAGATAGTCCTTGGACATTATCAATGATGTGTATCAGCAAGTACGTGACTTGTTTGTGGGACTATGCATTGTATGATGACTGTCCTAAAAGGTCCCTAGTCGAAAGGGCTGTGTGGACGCGCAACCAACTAGACTAGTATATGACACGGTCGATGGCTTGGTCTCACTAGCCATGGAGCATTGGATGCTAACAGGATAATATGGACTTGGAAGGATCTGGTCGGATTCGACGTAGTCGGATCCGAGTCGAGATAAGGTCTGAGTCGGACAGACCCAACTATGAGACGCAGCGATATGTCATCTGTGAGTCTCGAGTACAACATATGTTCTATGTCCTAAGACCTGAGCTGACGCATGTACTCGGGATGGTGACAGACTTGCTTTGGGCCGACCAAACGCTACTCCGTAAATGTGTAGTTATAAAGGTAGGTTTCGGGTTTGTCCAGAACCATGCTGCGAGACGTGGTCGAGCAAGATGGGATTTGCCCCTCCGACCAGGAGAGATATACTCTGGGCCCCTCGTGTGATCTGACCAGGATAAGCATGGCCATGCGACAAGGATTATGAGATAATCCGGTTTGTGGTCGGCATCACTGGAACGAGAAAGAGGTCGGGCTAGCACAAGGATGACAGACTCGCCTTGAGCCCGACAACATATATCGTGTGGCAAAAGGTGTTGGGGAACGTAGCAGAAATTCAAAATTTTCCTACGTGTCACCAAGATCTATCTATGGAGAGACCAGCAACGAGTAGAAAGAGAGTGCATCTACATACCCTTGTAGATCGCTAAGCGGAAGCGTTCAAGTGAACGGGGTTGATGGAGTCGTACTCGTCGTGATTCAAATCACCGATGATCAAGTGCCGAACGCACGGCACCTCCGCGTTCAACACACATACAGTCCGGTGACGTCTCCCAAGCCTTGATCCAGCAAGGAGAGAGGGAGAGGTTGAGGAAGACTCCATCCAGCAGCAGCACAACGGCGTGGTGGTGGTGGAGGAGCGTGGCAATCCTGCAGGGCTTCGCCAAGCACCGCGGGAGAGGAGGAGTACTTGTGAGAGGGGAAGGGCTGCGCCAGAACTTCGTCTGTAGCTCCCATGCGCCTCCCCACTATATATAGGGGTGGAGGGGCTGGTTTCTTGCCCTCCAAGTCCATTGGGGCGTTGGCCAAGGTGGGAGGAAAGAAATCCCATCATTTCCTTCCCCACCGATTGTTATCCCCCCTTTTTAGGGATCTTGATCTTATCCCTTCGGGATATGATCTTATTACTTCTAAGGGGGAATCTTGTTGCGCCTTGACCAGGGGTGTGGGGCCTTGCCCCCACTACCCACGTTCATGTGGGTCCCCCCATGCAGGTGGGCCCCACTCCGGAACCTTCTAGAACCTTCCCGGTACAATACCGAAAAAACCTGAACATTTTCCGGTGGCCAAAATAGGACTTCCCATATATAAATCTTTACCTCCGGACCATTCCGGAACTCCTCGTGACATCCGGGATCTCATTCGGGACTCCGAACAACATTCGGTAACCACATACAAACTTCCTTTATAACCCTAGCGTCATCGAACCTTAAGTGTGTAGACCCTACGGGTTCGGGAGACATGTAGACATGACCGAGACGTTCTCCGGTCAATAACCAACAACGGGATCTGGATACCCATGTTGGCTCCCACATGTTCCACGATGATCTCATCGGATGAACCACGATGTCAAGGACTCAGTCGATCCCGTATACAATTCCCTTTGTCTAGCGGTATGTTACTTGCCCGAGATTCGATCGTCGGTATCCAATACCTTGTTCAATCTCGTTACCGGCAAGTCACTTTACTCGTTCCGTAACACATCATCCCGTGATCAACTCCTTGGTCACATTGCGCATATGATGATGTCCTACCGAGTGGGCCCAGAGATACCTCTCCGTTTACACGGAGTGACAAATCCCAGTCTCGATCCGCATAAAACAATAGATACTTTCGGAGATACCTGTAGTGCACCTTTATAGTCACCCAGTTACGTTGTGACGTTTGATACACCCAAAGCACTCCTACGGTATCCAGGAGTTACACGCTCTCATGGTCAAAGGAAGAGATACTTGACATTGGCAAAGCTCTAGCAAACGAACTACACGATCTTTGTGCTAGGATTAGGATTGGGTCTTGTCCATCACATCATTCTCCTAATGATGTGATCCCGTTATCAACGACATCCAATGTCCATAGCCAGGAAACCATGACTATCTGTTGATCACAACGAGCTAGTCAACTAGAGGCTCACTAGGGACATATTGTGGTCTATGTATTCACACATGTATTACGATTTCCGGATAATACAGTTATAGCATGAATAAAAGACAATTATGATGAACAAGGAAATATAATAATACTTTTATTATTGCCTCTAGGGCATATTTCCAATAGTCTCCCACTTGCACTAGAGTCAATAATCTAGTTCACATCGATATGTGATTAACACTCAAGGTCACATCCCCATGTGACTTACACCCAAAGAGTTTACTAGAGTCAATAATCTAGTTCACATTTACCATGTGATTAACACTCAATGAGTTCTGGGATCATGTTATGCTTGTGAGAGAGGTTATAGTCAACGGGTCTAAACCTTTTAGATCCGTGTGTGCTTTACAAATCTCTATGTCATCTCCTAGATGTAGCTACCACGCTTTATTTGGAGCTATTCCAAATAACTGTTCTACTTGGAGCTATACTAAAAGTTGCTCCATTATACGTATCCGGTATTTCTACTCAGAGCTATCCGGATAGGTGTTAAGCTTGCATCGACATAACTCTTTACGTCGAACTCTTTATCACCTCCATAATCGAGAAAATTCCTTAGTCCACTAGTTACTAAGGATAACTTTGACCGCTGTCCTGTGATCCATTCTTGGATCACTCTTGTACCCCTTGACTGACTCATGGCAAGGCACACTACAGGTGCGGTACACAGCATAGCATACTGTAGAGAGCCTATGATAAAAGCATAGGGGGCGACCTTCGTCCTTTCTCTCTATTCTGCCGTGGTCGAGCTTTAAGTCTTAACTTCGTACCTTACAACTCAGGCAAGAACTCCTTCTTTGACTGGTCCATCTTGAACACCTTCAAGATCATGTCAAGGTATGTGCTCATTTGAAAGTATTATTAAGCATTTTGATCTATCCTTATAGATCTTGATGCTCAATGTTCAAGTAGCTTAATCCAGGCTTTCCATTGAAAAACACTTTCAAAATAACCCTATATGCTTTCCAGAAATTCTACGTCATTTCTGATCAACAATATGTCAACAACATATACTCATCAGAAATTCTATAGTGCTCCCACTCACTTCTTTGGAAATACAAGTTTCTCATAAACTTTGTACAAACCCAAAATTTTTGATCATCATCAAAGCATACATTCCAACTCCGAGATGCTCACTCCAGTCCTTAGAAGGATTGCTGGAGCTTTGCATACTTATTAGCATCTTTCGGGATTGACAAAACCTTCCGGTTGTATCACATACAACCTTTCCTCATTAAAATCGTCGAGGAAACAATGTTTTGACATCCTATCTACAAGATTTCATAAATAATGCAGTAATCGCTAATATAATTCCAACAGACTCTTAGCATCGCTACGAGTGAGAAAATCTCATCGTAGTCAACTCCTTGAACTTGTCGGAAAACATCTTAACGACAAGTCGAGCTTTCTTAATGGTGACATTTACCATCATTGTCCGTCTTCCTTTTGAAATCCATCTGTACTCATTAGCCTTACGACCATCGAGCCGTTCTGCCAAAGTCTACACTTTGTTTTCATACATGGATCCTCTCTCGGATTTTATGGCCTCAAGCCATTTATCGGAATCCGGGCCCACCATCGCTTCTCCATAGCTCGTAGGTTCATTGTTGTCCAGCAACATGACCTTCAAGACAGGATTACATACCACTCTGAAGTAGTACGCATCCTTGTCATCCTACGAGGTTTGGGAGTGACTTGATCCGAAGTTTCATGATCAATATCATAAGCTTCCACTTCAATTGGTGTAGGTGCCACAGGAACAACTCCCTGTGCCCTGTCACACACTAGTTGAAGAGACGGTTCAATAACCTCATCAAGTCTCCACCATCCTCCCACTCAATTCTTTCGAGAGAAACTTTTCCTCGAGAAAGGACCCGATTCTAGAAACAATCCATATTGCTTTCGGATCTGAATTAGGAGGTATACCCAACTGTTTTGGGTTTCCTATGAAGATGCATTTTATCCGCTTTGGGTTCGAGCTTATCAACCTGAAACTTTTTCATATAAGCGTCGCAGCCCCAAACTTTTAAGAAACGACAACTTAGGTTTCTCTAAACCATAATTCATACGGTGTCATCTCATAGGAATTACGTGGTGCCCTATTTAAAGTGAATGTGGTTGTCTCTAATGCCTAACCCATGAACGATAGTGGTAATTCGATAAGAGACATCATGGTACGCACCATATCCAATAGGGTGCAACTATGATGTTCGGACACACCATCACATTATGGTGTTCCAGGCGGTATTAATTGCGAAACAATTTCCACAATGTCTTAATTGTGTGCCAAAACTCATAACTCAGATATTCATCTCTATGATCATATCATAGACATTTTATCCTCTTGTCACAATGATCTGCTACTTCACTCTGAAATTACTTGAACCATTCAATAATTCAGACTTGTGTTTCATCAAGTAAATATACTCAACATTTACTCGAATCATCTGTGAAGTAAGAACATAATGATATTCACTGCATGCCTCAGCACTCATTCGACTGCACACATCAAAATGTGTTACTTCCAACAAGTTGCTATCTTGTTCCATCTTACTAAAAATGAGGCTTTTCAGTCATCTTGCCCATGTGGTATGATTTGCATATCTCAAGTGATTCAAAATCAAGTGAGTCCGAATGATCCATTTGCATGGAGTTTCTTCATGCATATACACCAATAGACATGGTTCGCATGTCTGAAACTTTTCAAAAATGAGTGAGTCCAAAGATCCATCAACATGGAGCTTCTTCATGCGTTTTATACCATTATGACTTACATGGCAGTGCCACAAGTAAGTGGTACTATCATTACTATATTATATCTTTTGGCATGAAAATGTGTATCACTACGACCGAGATTCAATAAACCATTCCTTTAGGTGCAAGACCATTGAAGGTATTATTCAAAAATAGAGTAACCATTATTCTCCTTAAATGAATAACCGTATTGCGATAGACATAATCCAATCATGTCTATGCTCAACGCAAACACCAATCTCGGTGGTAGAGGGAGCGTGCGATGCTTGATCATATCAACCTTGGAAACACTTCCAACATATATCGTCAGCTCACCTTTAGCTAGTCTCCGTTTATTCCGTAGCTTTTATTTCGAGTTACTAACACTTAGCAACCGAACCGGTATCCAATACCCTGGTGCTACTAGGAGTACTAGTAAAGTACACATTAACATAATGTATATCCAATATACTTCTATCGACCTTGCCAGCCTTCTCATCTACCAAGTATCTAGGGTAATGCTGCTCCAGTGGTTGTTCCCCTTATTACAGAAGCACTTAGTCTCGGGTTTGGGTTCAACCTTGGGTTTCTTCACTAGAGCAGTAGCTGAATTGCCGTTTCAGGAAGTATCCCTTTGTTCCCTTGCCCTTCTTGAAACTAGTGGTTTCACCAACCATCAACAATTGATGCTCCTTCTTGATTTCTACTTTCGCGGTGTCAAACATCATGAATATTTCAAGGATCATCATATCTATCCCTGATATGTTATAGTTAATCACGAAGCTCTAGCAGCTTGGTGGCAATGACTTTGGGGAAACATCACTATCTCATCTAGAGGATCAACTCCCACTCGATTCAAGTGATTGTTGTGCTCAGACAATCTCAGCACAAGCTCAACGATTGAGCTTTTCTCCCTTAGTTTGCAGGCTAAGAAAATCGTCGGAGGTCTTATACCTCTTGACGTGGGCACGAGCCTGAAATCCCAATTTCAGCCCTCGAAACATCTCATATGTTCCGCGACGTTTCGAAAACATCTTTGGTGCCTCTACTTAAACCATTTAATTGAACTATCACGTAGTTATCAAAACGTGTATGTCCGATGTTCGCAACATCGACAAACGACGTTGGGGTTCAGCACACTGAGCGGTGCATTAAGGACATAAGCTTTCTACTGATCGCATAATCGCTACTATCAACTTTCAACTATATTTTCTCTAGGAACATATCTAAACAGTGGAACTAAAGCGCGAGCTTACGACATAATTTGCAAAAGGTCTTTTGACTATGTTGAGGATAATTAAGTTCATCTTATGAACTCCCACTTAGATAGACATCCCTCTGGTCATCTAAGTGATCACATGATCCGAGTCAACTAGGCCGTGTCCGATCATCACGTGAGACGGACTAGTCATCATCGGTGAACATCTTCATGTTGATCGTATCTACCATACGACTCATGCTCGACCTTTCGGTATCCGTGTTCCGAGGCCATGTCTGCACATGCTAGGCTCGTCAAGTTAACCCTAAGTGTTTTCGCTGTGTAAAACTGTCTTACACCCGTTGTATGTGAACGTAAGAATCCATCACACCCGATCATCACGTGGTGCTTAGAAGCGACGAACTGTAGCAACGGTGCACAGTTAGGGGAGAACACTTCTTGAAATTTTGTAAGGGATCATCTTATTTACTACCGTCGTCCTAAGCAAACAAGATGCATAAACATGATAAACATCACATGCAATCAAATAGTGACATGATATGGCCAATATCATTTTGCTCCTTTTGATCTTCATCTTTGGGGCTCCATGATCATCATCGTCACCGGCACGACACCATGATCTCCATCATCATGATCTCCATCATCATGATCTCCATCATCGTGTCTTCATGAAGTTGTCACGCCAACGACTACTTCTACTTCTATGACTAACGCGTTTAGCAATAAAGTAAAGTAGTTTACATGGCGTTCTTCAATGACACGCAGGTCATACAATAAATAAAGACAACTCCTATGGCTCCTGCCGGTTTTCATACTCATCGACATGCAAGTCGTGAATCCTATTACAAGAACATGATCAATCTCATACATCACATATCATTCATCACATTCTTCTTGGCCATATGACATCACATAGCATACCCTGCAAAAACAAGTTAGACGTCCTCTAATTGTTGTTGCATGTTTTACGTGGCTGCTATGGGTTTCTAGCAAGAACGTTTCTTACCTACGCAAGACCACAACGTGATATGCCAATTGCTATTTACCCTTCATAAGGACCCTTTTCATCGAATCCGTTCCGACTAAAGTGGGAGAGACTGGCACCCGCTAGCCACCTTATGCACCAAGTGCATGTCAATCGGTGGAACCTGTCTCACGTAAGAGTACGTGTAAGGTCGGTCCGGGCCGCTTCATCCCACAATACCGTCGAAACAAGATTGGACTAGTAACGGTAAGCATATTGAACAACATCAACGCCCACAACTACTTTGTGTTCTACTCGTGCAAAGAATCTACGCAATAGACCTAGCTCATGATGCCACTGTTGGGGAACGTAGCAGAAATTCAAAATTTTCCTACGTGTCACCAAGATCTATCTATGGAGAGACCAGCAACGAGTAGAAAGAGAGTGCATCTACATACCCTTGTAGATCGCTAAGCGGAAGCGTTCAAGTGAACGGGGTTGACGGAGTCGTACTCGTCGTGATTCAAATCACCGATGATCAAGTGCCGAACGCACGGCACCTCCGCGTTCAACACACATACAGTCCGGTGACGTCTCCCAAGCCTTGATCCAGCAAGGAGAGAGGGAGAGGTTGAGGAAGACTCCATCCAGCAGCAGCACAATGGCGTGGTGGTGGTGGAGGAGCGTGGCAATCCTGCAGGGCTTCGCCAAGCACCGCGGGAGAGGAGGAGTACTTGTGAGAGGGGGAGGGCTGCACCAGAACTTCGTCTGTAGCTCCCATGCGCCTCCCCACTATATATAGGGGTGGAGGGGCTGGTTTCTTGCCCTCCAAGTCCATTGGGGCGTTGGCCAAGGTGGGAGGAAAGAAATCCCATAATTTCCTTCCCCACCGATTGTTATCCCCCCTTTTTAGGGATCTTGATCTTATCCCTTCGGGATATGATCTTATTACTTCTAAGGGGGAATCTTGTTGCGCCTTGACCAGGGGTGTGGGGCCTTTCCCCCACTACCCACGTTCATGTGGGTCCCCCCATGCAGGTGGGCCCCACTCCGGAACCTTCTAGAACCTTCCCGGTACAATACCGAAAAAACCTGAACATTTTCCGGTGGCCAAAATAGGACTTCCCATATATAAATCTTTACCTCCGGACCATTCCGGAACTCCTCGTGACATCCGGGATCTCATCCGGGACTCCGAACAACATTCGGTAACCACATACAAACTTCCTTTATAACCCTAGCGTCATCGAACCTTAAGTGTGTAGACCCTACGGGTTCGGGAGACATGTAGACATGACCGAGACGTTCTCCGGTCAATAACCAACAGCGGGATCTGGATACCCATGTTGGCTCCCACATGTTCCACGATGATCTCATCGGATGAACCACGATGTCAAGGACTCAGTCGATCCCGTATACAATTCCCTTTGTCTAGCGGTATGTTACTTGCCCGAGATTCGATCGTCGGTATCCAATACCTTGTTCAATCTCGTTACCGGCAAGTCACTTTACTCGTTCCGTAACACATCATCCCGTGATCAACTCCTTGGTCACATTGCGCATATGATGATGTCCTACCGAGTGGGCCCAGAGATACCTCTCCGTTTACACGGAGTGACAAATCCCAGTCTCGATCCACATAAAACAATAGATACTTTCGGAGATACCTGTAGTGCACCTTTATAGTCACCCAGTTACGTTGTGACGTTTGATACACCCAAAGCACTCCTACGGTATCCAGGAGTTACACGCTCTCATGGTCAAAGGAAGAGATACTTGACATTGGCAAAGCTCTAGCAAACGAACTACACGATCTTTGTGCTAGGCTTAGGATTGGGTCTTGTCCATCACATCATTCTCCTAATGATGTGATCCCGTTATCAACGACATCCAATGTCCATAGCCAGGAAACCATGACTATCTGTTGATCACAACGAGCTAGTCAACTAGAGGCTCACTAGGGACATATTGTGGTCTATGTATTCACACGTGTATTACGATTTCCGGATAATACAGTTATAGCATGAATAAAAGACAATTATCATGAATAAGGAAATATAATAATACTTTTATTATTGCCTCTAGGGCATATTTCCAACAAAAGGAATGGAAGTATGATGTACACTTTCGCCTAACCAGCTTCATAGTCTGTTTGGTGGTCGGCACACCTTGCTAGAGGCCGCTACCAGCCATGTAGTCCGGAGGTGATCAGAACTGAGCCGGTTTGAACCTAAGGGGTCGCGCGCTTAAGGGAAGGAACCTACGAGGTCGGATCTGAGGACACTGGTCGGATGTGATCCGAGCTGTATTCGGATTGTGGCCGAGTAGACTTATGGGCTTTAGGGTCCTAACGAGGCCCAAGTGTTGAGCCCGCGACGGACGCCTATATAAAGTGGAGGTGCCGCACACTCACGGGGTTGATGGCTACGACGCTGTCACTAGGGTTTGCATGTGTTGCGAATAGACACCTGCACTCGCCACCAGTTGTGTGATCAGACCTAGAAGTCCGCCGCACGACGTTCCTCCTGCACGCGCGGATACCGTTAGAGGCGGTGCACTTGCGCCGCTCTGGCGAACCTGTACGTGGGAACCGACTACTGGCTGTACGAGGGAGATCGGACAAGGAGGAGATGATCCACGCGGACGCGCTGCCCCAACTCTTCTTCCGCTACACGGCACCGCGTGTCTAGTGGTAACGAACTGTGATCCATCTCCCGTAGCATGTTCTTGGTTGTTCTGCACGTAGGAAAATTTTAATTTGCAGTCGACACACCCTACCGTAGAACCCAACAAGGCGCCGCGCCCCCTCCCCCTTGAGTCCGAATTGGACTAGGAGGGGGGTGCCCCCCTTTGCTTCCCCTCTCCCACTCTTTCCTTTCCCCTCCTAGTAGGACTAGGAAAGGAGGAATCCTACTCCTACTAGGAGGAGGATTCCTCCCCTCCTTGGCACGCCCTAGGGCCGACCGGCCTCCCCCTTGCTCCTTTATATACGGGGGAAGGGGGCACCCTTGAAGACACAACAGACAACTGTCTTAGCCGTGTGCGGTGCCCCCCTCCACCATAATCCACCTCGGTCATATCGTCGTAGTGCTTAGGCGAAGCCTTGCGTTGGTAACTTCATCATCACCATCATCACGCCGTCGTGCAGACGAAGCTCTCCCTCGACACCCAGCTAAATCGAGAGTTCGTGGGACGTCACCGAGCCGAACATGTGCAGATCACGGAGGTGCTGTACTTTCGGTACTAGGATCAGTCGGATCGTGAAGACGTACGACAACATCAACCGCGTTGTCATAACGCTTCCACTTACGGTCTACGAGGATACATGGACAACACTCTTCCCCTCTCGTTGCTATGCTCACCATGATAGATCTTGCGTGTGCGTAGGATTTTTTTTGAAATTACTGCGTTCCCCAACATAATCCATCGCGTGCTCCTATAAATTTGCAAAAAGGGTAAAAAAGGAGTCCAAATATTTCATCAAACATATGGTAGCGAGGCGTATTGATAACCCACAAGTATAGGGGATCGCAACTGTTTTTGATAAGTAAGAGTGTCGAACCCAACGAGGAGCTAAAGGCAGAACAAATATTCCCTCAAGTTCTATCGACCACCGATACAACTCTACGCACGCTTGATGTTCGCTTTACCTAGAACAAGTATGAAACTAGAAGTACTTTGTAGGTGTTGTTGGATAGGTTTGCAAGGTAATAAAGAGCAAGTAAAAAAAAGTAGGGGCTGTTTAGGTAAAGACACAACTAAGTTAGTTTTAGTAAAGAGCTTTTTGTTACGAGAAAGTTATCTGTCCCTAGGCAATCGATAACTAGATCGGTAATTATTATTGCAATTTTATTTGAGGGAGAGGCATAAGCTAACATACTTTCTCTACTTGGATCATATGCACTTATGATTGGAACTCTAGCAAGCATCCGCAACTACTAAAGACCATTAAGGTAAAACCCAACCATAGCATTAAAGCATCAAGTCCTCTTTATCCCATACGCAACAACCCCCTTACTCGGGTTTGTGTTTTAGTCATTCACGCAACCCACTATAAGCGAATCATGAACATATTGCAACACCCTACAACGGGGATCCCTCACGCTTGCATGACACGAAGAGCACCATAGGAGAGCACCAATAATAAAACATGCAGCTCAAACCAATCTTGATCATCAAATAGCCCATAGGACAAAACGGATCTACTCAAACATCATAGGATAGCCATACATCATTGGGAAATAATATATAGCGTTGAGCACCATGTTTAAGTAGAGATTACAGCAGGTAAGAGAGAGGTTACACCGCTGCATAGAGGGGGAAAGAGTTGGTGATGATGGCGGTGAAGTTGTTGGTGAATATTGCAGTGATGATGATGGCCCCCGGTGGCACTCCGGTGCCACCGGAAGCGAGGGGGAGAGAGCCTCCCTCCTTCTTCTTCTTCCTTGACCTCCTCCCTAGATGGGAGAAGGGGTTCCCCTCTGGTCCATGGCCTCCATGGCGTGGGAGGGGCGAGAGCCCCTCCGAGATTGGATCTGTCTCTCTGTTTCTGCGTTCTCAGATTCTACGCTTTCACCGTTTCTTATATTCCCGGAGATCCGTAACTCTGATTAGGCTAAAATTTTAACACGATCTCTATCCGGATATTAGCTTTCTTGCGGCGAAAGAAGGGCACCAACCGCCTTACGGGGTGGCCACGAGGGTCAGGGGCGCGCCCCCTGCCTCGTGGGCCCCTCGAGCATCGTCTCGCGTTGATTTCACTTCCCAAAAATCACATATATTCCAAAAAAATCTCCGTCTGTTTTTATCCCGTTTGGACTCCGTTTGATATGGATTTTCTATGGAACGAAAAACATGCAACAAACAGGAACCGACACTGGGAACTGGATCAATATGTTAGTCCCAAAAATAGTATAAAAAGTTGCCAAAAGTATATGAAAGTTGTAGAATATTGGCATGGAACAATCAAAAATTATAGACACGACGGAGACGTATCAGCATCCCCAAGCTTAATTCCTGCTCGTCCTCGAGTAGGTAAATGTTAAAAAAGATAATTTTTGATGTGGAATGCTACCTAGCATAATCTTGATCACATACCTAATCATGGCATGAATATTAAGATACGAGTGATTCAAAGCAATAGTCTATCATTTGACATAAAAACAATAATACTTCAAGCCCACTAATAAAGCAATCATGTCTTTTCAAAATAACAAGGCCAAAGAAAGTTATCCCTACAAAATCATATAGTCTAGCTATGCTCCATCTTCACCACACAAAATATTCACATCATGCACAACCCCGATGACAAGCCAAACAATTGTTTCATACTTTTGACGTTCTCAAACCTTTTCAACTTTCACGCAATACGAGTGATTCAAAGGAATAGAATGGTGGTTGTGGAGAAGACAAAAAGGAGAAGATAGTCTCACATCAACTAGGCGTATCAACGGGCTATGGAGATGCCCATCAATAGATATCAATGTGAGCGAGTAGGGATTGCCATGCAACAGATGCACTAAGAGTTATAAGTGTATGAAAGCTCAAAATGAAACTAAGTGGGCGTGCATCCAACTTGCTTGCTCATGAAGACCTCGGGCATTTGAGGAAGCCCATCATCGGAATATACAAGCCAAGATCTATAATGAAAATTCCCACTAGTATATGAAAGTGATAACTCAAGAGACTCTCTATATGAAGAACATGGTGCTACTTTGAAGCACAAGTGTGGTAAAAGGATAGTAACATTGCCCCTTCTCTCTTTTTCTCTCATTTTTTTGTTTTTTTGGTGGGCTTCTTTGGCCTCTTTTTTATTTGGGTTTCTTTGGCCTCTTTTATTTATTTTTAAAGTCCGGAGTCTCATCCCGACTTGTGGGGGAATCATAGTCTCCATCATCCTTTCCTCACTGGGGCAATGCTCTAATAATGATGATCGTCACACTTTTATTTACTTACAACCCGATACTAGAACAAAGATATGACTCTATATGAATGCCTCCAGTGTGTACCGGGATGTGCAATGATCTAGCGTAGCAATGACATCAAAAAACGGACAAGCCATGAAAACATCATGCTAGCTATCTTACGATCATGTAAAGCAATATGACAATGATGCTCAAGTCATGTATATGATGATGATGGAAGTTGCATGGCAATATATCTTGGAATGGCTATGGAAATGCCATGATAGGTAGGCATGGTGGCTGTTTTGAGGAAGGTATATGGTGGGTTTATGGTACCGGCGAAAGTTGCGTGGTACTAGAGAGGCTAACAATGGTGGAAGGGTGAGAGTGCGTATAATCCATGGACTCAACATTAGTCATAAAGAACTCACATACTTACTGCAAAAGTCTATTAGTCATCGAAACAAAGTACTACGCGCATGCTCCTAGGGGGATAGATTGGTAGGAAAAGACCATCGCTCGTCCCCGACCGCCACTCATAAGGAAGACAATCAATAAACAAATCATGCTCCGACTTCATCACATAACGGTTCGCCATACGTGCATGCTACGGGAATCACAAACCTCAGCACAAGTATTTCTACAATCCACAACTACCCACTAGCATGACTCTAATATCACCATCTTTATATCGCAAAACTATTGCAAGGAATCAAACATATCATATTTAGTGATCTACAAGTTTTATGTAGGATTTTATGACTAACCATGTGAATGACCAATTCCTGTCATCACTCTAAATAGATATAAGTGAAGCAAGAGAGTTTAATTCTTTCTACAAAAGATATGCCCGTGCTCTAACAAATATAAGTGAAGCAAAAGAGCATTCTACAAATGGCGGTTGTCTATGTAAAGAGAAACAGGCAATCCAAACTTCAAATGATATAAGTGAAGCACATGAAGCATTCTATAAAGCCATACTCAAAAGATATAAGTGAAGTGCAATGAGCATTCTATAAATCAACCAAGGACTATCTCATACCAGCATGGTGTATAAAAGAAAAATGAAAACTAAATGCAAAAGACGCTCCAAGATTGCACATATCGCATGAACGAAACGAATCCGAAAACATACCGATACTTGTTGAAGAAAGAGGGCATGCCTTCCGGGGCATCCCCAAGCTTAGACGCTTGAGTCTCCTTGAATATTTACTTGGGGTGCCTCGGGCATCCCAAGCTTGATCTCTTGCCTCTCTTCCTTCTTCTCACATCGAGACCTTCTCGATCATCGAACACTTCATCCACACAAAACTTCAACAGAAAACTCGGTAAGATCCGTTAGTATAATAAAGCAAATCACTACTCTAAGTACTGTTGCAAACCAATTCATATTTTGTTTTTGCATTGTGTCTACTGTAATATAACTTTTTCATGGCTTAATCCACTAATATAAATTTATAGTTTCATCAAAATAAGCAAACTATGCATCAAAAACAGAATCTGTCTAAAACAGAGAGTCTGTAATAATCTGAACATTCACCATACTTATGATACTTGAACAATTCTACCAAAATTAGGAAAAATAAAAAACATTTATAGGAAGACAGTGCAAAAATAATCAGAGCCATTGGACGTTCCAGCTAAAAACGTAAAATCGTGCACTACAGCCAAAGTTTCTGTCCTGCACCGTACAAACCATCAAGCAAATGTAAACATCCTAAAGGCAAACCTTGGCACATTATTTTTATAATACAGTGGAATTGTACAAGGGGATAATTATTTTTGTTGAAAAGTTTCTGTAATCAAGATTCACAAAGTTGCCGTGAGCATGAACAAAGTTCAAGGAGCTCTCCCACTTCAACAATGCTTGTCTTTCTCACTTTCACTTTCCTTTTTGAAAAAGTTTTGGGTTCCCCTCTTTATTTTTGTTGTTTTTAAACTATATGAAAGCACTCAACAGAAGTAAATGACTCTCTAAAACTTCCGGGTTGTCTCCCTGGCAGCGCTTTCTTTAAAGCCATTAAGCTAGGCATATAGTGCTCAAGTAATGAATCCACCTGGATCCCAAGGTATATCAAAGCCAATTTTAATTAACAATGATTTGTAATTTAGTAGTGAGCACAAAGTAACATATATCATGTAACAACAAAGTCTAACTCTCTTCCTATGCATCGGCATGTCATAACAGAACAATTCATGCACACATAGTAAAGGCCAATGCATAGCATAAGCAGTTTCTTGCAATTTTATCATATTGGAAACATAGAGAGGTGGAGATATAGTTACTCTCTCATAATAATTGCAAGTAGGAGCAGCAAGCACATGCATATTATATTCATCAAAATCATCATGTGCAACGGTAAAAGGCAACCCATCAATATAATCCTTAATAAGTGCAAACTTCTCTGATATAGTGTAGTCAGAAGAATTCAAAATGATAATAGGACTATCGTGTGTGGGTGCAATAGCAACAATTTCATGTTTAACATAAGTAACTATAGCAAGTTCATCTCCATAAGCATAATTCATATTGGCATCTTGGCCACAAGCATAGCAAGCATCATCAAAAAGGGATATTTCAAGAGAATCAATGGGATCATAACAATCATCATAGCAATCATCCTTCGGTAAGCACGAAGGGAAATTAAACAATGTATGAGTTGAAGAGTTACTCTCATTAGAAGGTGGTCACGGGTAGCTAATCCACTCTTCCTCCTTTTGTTCTTCGCTCTCCTCCTCATCTTTTTCATCCAATGAGCTCATAGTTTCATCAATTTCTTCCTCCATAGACTCCTGCAAAATATTAATCTCTTCTTGGACAGCGGGGTAGTCCTCAATATATGGTTCAACATAGGCATTAGAAGCATAATTATCATAGCAATATTTAAGTATGTCAAAATTTTCAGATTTGTAAAGAGTAGCATCATATGTTTCAATCAAAGAAGCAATTTCATAAGCACCCTTAAAAGCAACAAATTCTTCAATTTGTTGAACATCATAGTAACTATAAACACCCTTAGCATACAAAGATACGAATCCATTATCACTAAACTCACATTGATAGGGAAGGTGTTTCTTAGGGTTTTCAGAACAACAAGTAATATCATGTATTTCACATAAATTCCAAGCATAGCATTGCAAACGATGAATTTGACCCAGTAAAATTTTGCTTTTTTCAGATATTCGGTGTCGTACATAGCAAGCATGCTCATCTAAATTTTTGCCCTCAACTAAGCTAGTTGGGGTTTCAGCACGAACACATAGGGATCGAAGATGATCCAAGTAATAAGCTTCAGTAGTGTGATAGATTTTGAGTGGTTCTTCAACCATTGGTTTAGTAGGTACAACTATTTTTTTTCGTATTTTGAATTTCCTACCCATAACTAAAGATAGAAAACAACTAAGAACAACAAATAAAAATTACTTAGTGATAAAGCAAACAAGCACACACGAGAATATTCACCCCACGCTATTGCTCCCCGGCAACGGTGCCAGAAAAGGTCTTGATAACCCACAAGTATAGGGGATCGCAACAATTTTCGATAAGTAAGAGTGTCGAACCCAACGAGGAGCTAAAGGCAGAACAAATATTTCCTCAAGTTCTATCGACCACTGATACAACTCTACGCACGCTTGATGTTCGCTTTAGCTAGAACAAGTATGAAACTAGAAGTACTTTGTTGGTGTTGTTGGATAGGTTTGCAAGGTAATAAAGAGCAAGTAAATAAAAAGTAGGGGCTGTTTAGGTAAAGACACAACTAAGTTAGTTTTAGTAAAGAGGTTTTTGTTACGAGAAAGTTATTTGTCCCTAGGCAATCGATAACTAGACCGGTAATCATTATTGCAATTTTATTTGAGGGAGAGGCATAAGCTAACATACTTTCTCTACTTGGATCATATGCACTTATGATTGGAACTCTAGCAAGCATCCGCAACTACTAAAGATCATTAAGGTAAAACCCAACCATAGCATTAAAGCATCAAGTCCTCTTTATCCCATACGCAACAACCCCCTTACTCGGGTTTGTGTTTCAGTCACTCACGCAACCCACTATAAGCGAATCATGAACGTATTGCAACACCCTACAACGGGGATCCCTCACGCTTGCATGACATGAAGAGCACCATAGGAGAGCACCAATAATAAAACATGCAGCTCAAACCAATCTTGATCATCAAATAGCCCATAGGACAAAACGGATCTACTCAAACATCATAGGATAGCCATACATCATTGGGAAATAATATATAGCGTTGAGCACCATGTTTAAGTAGAGATTACAGCGGGTAAGAGAGAGGTTACACCGCTGCATAGAGGGGGGAAGAGTTGGTGATGATGGCGGTGAAGTTGTTGGTGAATATTGCGGTGATGATGATGGCCCCCGGTGGCACTCCGGTGCCACCGGAAGCGAGGGGGAGAGAGCCTCCCTCCTTCTTCTTCCTTGACCTCCTCCCTAGATGGGAGAAGGGGTTCCCCTCTGGTCCATGGCCTCCATGGCATGGGAGGGGCGAGAGCCCCTCCGAGATTGGATCTGTCTCTCTGTTTCTGCGTTCTCAGATTCTACGCTTTCACCGTTTCTTATATTCCCGGAGATCCGTAACTCCGATTGGGCTAAAATTTTAACACGATCTCTATACGGATATTAGCTTTCTTGCGGCGAAAGAAGGGCACCAACCGCCTTACGGGGTGGCCACGAGGGTCAGGGGCGCGCCCCCTGCCTCGTGGGCCCCTCGAGCATCGTCTCGCGTTGATTTCACTTCCCAAAAATCACATATATTCCAAAAAATTCTCCGTCCATTTTTATCCCGTTTGGACTCCGTTTGATATGGATTTTCTGCGAAACAAAATATATGCAACAAACAGGAACTGGCACTGGATCAATATGTTAGTCCCAAAAATAGTATAAAAAGTTGCCAAAAGTATATGAAAGTTGTAGAATATTGGCATGGAACAATGAAAAATTATAGATACGACGGAGACGTATCACGTATGACGGGTGGACTAGGACACCCGTCCGGTATGGGGTCCGGGACGACGATGACATCCGATGGTGGTGCTCCAGTTGGTGGACGGTGATAGTGTTTGATGTTGTAGCTTTGTGTGGGGGTAGGACAGTGAGGCTGCGACACGAACATGAACGGAGCATAGGAAAGGAGGAAGAGAGCAGGCCGGGGTTGAGGAGAAGTGGGCCAATTTGGTAGGACTAAAGTGGGGCAGAACTGTCAGGTACGATGTGGCAGATAGTCCGGGTTGTATCCCAACGAGCCAAATTGACCCCGCATATGGGTTGGGTTTGGCGGCCTCCGGACAATCCAAACAAATGGGGGCGGTTTGGGAAGGCCCATTGGAGATGTGCTTTTTTGTCTGGAGAATGTCCAAGTTGTCCGCTTGGACATATGTTATTTATTTATGTTTTCAAATTGAAGCGATATTAAAACCTATCTTAGAGCCAAACATAGAAAAAACATTGGTGAACACTTATGGATTTTTCATTTTTGAGTTGAGGAGCTCACACTCTCGGTCTTATTTTAAACGGAACCAACAAGATCCACAAATTCCAGCCAAACCCACTACAAAAAAACCCACACACTACTTGAAAATAAGAGTATCATAAAGAATTAAACACCTACTATCACTACTAGGGAAAACCCTAGCAGTAGCGCTAGTTTTGTGCTCACTAGTAGCGCGGGTAGGCGTGCTACTAATAAGGCACTACAGCTATTGCTTAGCAGTAACGCGTGCCGCACGCACTACTGCTAGGACAAATAGCTGCAGCGCTTGTTCACTCCCACGCTGCTGCTAATGTAACTACTGGCAGCGTGTTTTCTTTCCATCGCTACTAGTATTTTTTTTAATTTTAGTGTATTTATGCGCCATCGTATAAATATTGGTACAATACCAGTTATGAGGTTTACATCATTATGTCCATAACAGTGTGTCAAATGAAGGTGGATTAGGTTCAAGTGGAGGCAATATGTGGTGCATGTCAAAAGTATACTACTAATCCAAACTTGATCTAGTTTGGACTAGTAGTACTTTCGATGTGCACCACATGTTGCCTCCACTTGAATCTAATCCGCCAGCACAAGCTATTTAATCATCATCATAATCATTAGCACCAACAATATTTATTTAATCACCACTAACACTAGCTAATAATAATCATCAGTCATTACCACCAACACTAGCTATTTTATCATCATAGTAATAGTGTAGCACATCATCATCCTCAAACTCATTTCTAGCTAATCACTCCTGCTGCTCTCTCTTAGGCAAAATAACATAAAACATGTGTAGTTCTCCTCCCTGATCAAGTTGGAGCATGCAGATGAACCTGTCTCCTAATTTTGGGTAGCACATCTGTTTGCTGCCCCCTAGTACTTGTCTGCGCTCCCCCATCACATATCTGGTCCAGTCTTGCACTATTAAGCATTCATCCTTGATCTTGAATGCACTAAAGTAACATGTAGGATATCTTGGCCGTAAGCTAATAATACTCATGGTACCTTTAATCTCGATCCCATAAGGCACAACATTCATCGGAAGTCCCTGTTGAAGAACATCGTATGGTCACATACTTAGCAATGAAGTTTAGCTTCACAAATAATGTATGGAAAAGATGCACTGAGGACAAATAGTAAAAATCTTACCATCCTTCCTAAATAGATGTGACCGTAGTTCATGACGAACACTATTGGTCGCACGTTTTCAGTACTAAGATTTCTAAGTCCAGGAAGAAAATTTGTCTTGACGGTATCAAGATCCTCAAGCCATGAAACATAATGACTTAGCTCCTCGCAGTTTAGTTCAGCCCCGGGACAGTAGTAGGTCCTGTCTACCAAGCGCTGGACATGTTTGCTTGCACCGAAATAAGCTGACAATACAAATTAGTTGTCAACTATTTTTGAATAAACAATATCAAAGACATAAATATGGTTGAGAAACTTACATTTTGGTGTAACTGGAGGCGTCTGCACATCGACCCACATGTCGGTATTACCTTCAATATCATCTTCCGGACGAATATCAAAGATGATAACCATATCAGGCTGAAATGCATAAGTCTTGCATAGTGCTCGCCATGTTTTGCATCCAAAATAGGTGTAGTCGTCTGAATTGTATAATTTTGTGTGGAAAATATAACCATGCTCGGTCTTCAAATAAACTTTCTTTACCTCCGTAGTATGACTGAAACCTATCTTATCCAATACAAAAACTCTTGCATGGCAGGGGATACGCTAGTAGAATAGTAAAAAAAAAATAAGTTCAAGCAAATGAAGTAGATGTCATGCTTAATTATGAAAAAAGACTTGTCGTTGTGACTTACTGTATCCACTTCGAAGTTCTCGTCCAGCTTGATGCTGAAGCGCCTATCATCATCTAGGAAGATTCCATCGCACAGGCCGCGCTCGTCTTCGCGGTATTTGCAAATACCGAAATCCTTTTTGTCGTCAGACATTTCCTATGTTCATAGTTAAAACATTAATTGAAAATCGATAGAAGACAACTACCAGGATACTCAACACACAAATCCGGGGCACTCGATATTTCCTACATATTCTGGCAAAAGTCATGCCAAAATTCATGGAAAAATCCGGCATGACCTTTGCTAAAATAGAATATATCGAGCGCCTGAAATTTGCCGGAACGGAAATGAATCAATACTCCGGCAAAACATAGGCCACTCGGAGGTGTAACCTGCAAACATGACCGGCCACTTGGATATTGAGCAACACAAGATATACATTTCAAAATATCTTATAAGACTCAGATTAGCATGCATTCAATAAGCAAAAGTAAATCATCTCATGCGTCCGTACATCGTCGAATATTATCACTAATACATCCCGAATAGTGTCATACATATAACATCACTAGTACAACTAAAACCCTAGCACACGACGCGTATCGGCGCGGGCGGTGGACACCCATAGAGAAGGAACCATCACGGGATCATAGCTCCAGTGAGATCCCTGGAGAACCTGCCAGGTATTGGAGAACCTGTGCTCCAACGCAAACAAGTAGCGACGGACGTGCGCGTCCTCCTCACCGACACGGTGATGCACCACCTCCGCGGAGTCCTCGAGCCTCTGGACCATCACTGGCCCACGCGACCGCCACCAAAGAAGGTTCGGGTCAACGACAGGCTGGCTCCTCACCAACCTGCGCCCCCCGGTAGGTAGCGCCTCCCAGTACCACCCCGGCGCAGCCCAGTCCCGGACATGGCCCATCTGGTCAAGCAGGTGTCGTCCTCCGCCGACTCGACGACGAGGATGCGGGATAGGCATCGTCCACGTCGATGCGGGAAAATTGCTTTAACTAAAAAAATAGCAACAAGTTCTTACTAACTAGTTCTATTAATTCAACTAGTTCTTACTAAAAATAAACTTACTATAAATAAAAATATTCTAGTACCTAATTAGTACCTAGTTCTTACTAACTAATTAGTACCTAAGAACTAGTGCCCTAATTACCCTAACTAATTTGATGGAGGTAGAAACCCTAGGCAGAGGTAAGGGAGAGGGAGGAGCAGGCGTGCTCACCTCGGGTGCCTGCGACGAGGGAGGGGCAGGCGGCGTCGAGGTCGTGGTCGGGGCTCCGGGCGGCGTTGAGGTCGGGGGGCGGGGGCGGCTCCGGGGCGGCGTTGAGGTCGGGGTCGAGGGCGGCGTCCCGGGCGGCGTTGAGGTCGGGGGCGAGGCCGGTGTTGAATCTGGGGTCGGCGCGGCGTGGGGAGAGCGCGCGGCGGCCGAGGGGCGGCGGCGGTGAGGCTAAGGGCGGCCTCGGGCGACGGCGGTGAGAGACGGCGGCGAGGGCGAGGGACGATTTGGGGAAGAATTGGTGGCCGGTGGGCGGGGTGGGGGGAATAAGTGAAACGTAACGGCAGCGCGTTTCCGGAAACGCGCTATAGCTAAGTTAGCTATAGCACGTTTACTGAAACCCGCTACTGCTATTCCTTTCTCCTTTTTTCCTTTTTTTCTTCTATTTTTCTTTACATTTTATTTTTTCCCTATCTCCTTTTTCTGTTTCTTTCATTTTCATTTACTTTTCTATTTGTTTTTCACTTTATTTTATTTCCGTTAGCAGCAACTCTTTACACGTAAGCGCGCTGCAGCTAAGGAGATTAGCAGTAGCGCTGGGCCATTATACGCGCTACTGCTAGGTTGGGCTAGCCATGTGCGCCCAGTTCAAACGTACCAGCGGCGCTTTTCGCTAGTACGCGCTACTGCTAAAGTCATAGCAGTAGCGTGGTTTATTTACGCGCGCTGCTACTAAGTAGCAGCAGCGCTTGATTTTGTACAGCGCTACTGGTAAAATTTTGTGTATAGTCTTTTCCCTAGTAGTGTATAATCAAAACAAACCATAAACAACAAGCAAAACATGTTTGTAAAGTAGCAGCCACAACTATTGTATAAAACTAGAAAAAAAATTGACAATTAAGTGAGAGCTCAAACAAATAATTCAAGAGCAAGCTCATGCTAGCCCTACCTTTTCGTCAATGGCACCCATCCGCACGCCTGGATAAAAATCAGTTGCCACCCTTAAAAGTTGCAATGCAAGATGCTGTCCACCATTTGTTTTATGTGTAGGTATCCAATATTCAATCCTTCTAGTGGTGTGGTACATTACAATATTTGAATCATGCTGGTATACATGATCAAAACATATTGTGTTCTTTGGTTGCTACGGAAGCCAAATAATAGGAGCAACACCCACCCACGCCATCCCTCTTTCATTACACAACACACTCAAAATCCAAGAGCTAATCTTCAAGAAACTACTAGGCACATCTATAATATCAGTAAAACATTTTACCAGCCCCAGAAGTATCTCGCTAACATGCACTTAAAATAACAAATGATTGCGATATTCAAGCTCGTCATATTTTCGAAAGGGCTCCAAGCCGTCAATATAATACTATGTGTTTTTAACCCCCTATAATATTGTTGTCTAAATATGTAGACAGTGCAAAAGAACTCTATATTTGGTCAAAAGTTAGACACCTGTGTATTTTTCACGTCACTACAGTGTTCATGTAAAACCTAAAATTACATATTCTTTCATACTTGTCACGCAATGACATATCACCACAAATCCAAAATCTTCCAAAAATCTTATAATGTTATAATTTATTGTTTCCCGACAAATTTTAAGAACCACTTACTATAGTGTCACGAAAGTGAGATTGTTTAGGTTTTTCCTTGCACTAGCACACCGTGAAGTTTATAATATATTTATTTCTAATATTTTTTTTCCAAATCTCATGTTCATTCTTAAGCTTGCACAATTATTTAATAGTCAGAAAAATTTACAACATGTGAACTCAATAGTAGGACATTTATCTTTTTATATAGTCTTCTAATCTAAGGCACACATGCAGAAAGAAAATCCACTTTAACACTACATTTGTAGGAAAAAACAATCAATCTTACCATAAGCCTGAAGAATTACTAGTAAAAATTCCCGTGCGTTGCAAGGGGAGAAAAAAATCCTATCATATCTCTAGCTGGATCAGTATGACAAACTGTGCGTGGCCGGTTCGTAGGTTATGAGATCGAACCCTCCCATTAGCAATTTGTTTGCCACCTCTCCAGACCTGGGCCTCAGTGCGCCGCCAGGTAGACTTTCTCTGCTGGGCCAAAACGGTTGGCAAGTAATGAAACCAAATAGCGTACGTGAAATTAATTGAAGCAGGACCAAACGAAGCGAGACGAAACCAAGAATATCACCTCCCTTTAATAGTAGGTATAGAATAGATATAGATATAGACTTTAAAGAAGACTCGATCTTTTTTCTTCTTATGCATTTCATGCTGAAGGAAATATGCCCTAGAGGCAATAATAAAGTTGTTATTTATATTTCCTTATATCATGATAAATATTTATTATTCATGCTAGAATTGTATTAACCGGAAGCTTAGTACATGTGTGAATACATAGACAAACAGAGTGTCCCTAGTATGCCTCTACTTGACTAGCTCGTTAATCAAAGATGGTTAAGTTTCCTGACCATAGACATGTGTTGTCATTTGATGAAAGAGATCACATCATTAGAGATTGATGTGATGGAGAAGACCCATCCGTTAGCTTAGCATAATGATCATTTAGTTTTTATTGCTATTGCTTTCTTCATGACTTATACATATTTCTCTAACTATGAGATTATGCAACTCCCGAATACCGGAGGAACACCTTGTGTGATATCAAACGTCACAACGTAACTGGGTGACTATAAAGATGCTCTACAGGTGTCTCCGAAAGTATTTGTTGAGTTGGCATAGATCAAGAATAAGATTTGTCATTCCGATTGTCGAAGAGGTATCTCTGGGCCCTCTCGGTAATGCACATCACTATAAGCCTTGCAAGCAATGCAACTAATGAGCTAGTTGCGGGATGATGCATTGCGGAACTAGTAAAGAGACTTGCCAGTAACGAGATTGAGCTAGGTATTGAGATACCGACGATCAAATATCGGGCAAGTAACATACCGATGACAAAGGGAACAATGTATGTTGTTATGCGGTTTGACCGATAAAGATCTTCGTAGAATATGTAGGAACCAATATGAGCATCCAGGTTCCGCTATTGGTTATTGACTGGAGATGAGTTTCGGTCACGTCTACATAGTTCTCGAACCCGTAGGGTCCGCACGCTTAATGTTCGGTGACGATCGGTATTATGAGTTTATGTGTTTTGATGTACCGAAGGTTGTTCGGAGTCCCGGATATGATCATGGACATGACGAGGAGTCTATAAATTGTTGAGACATAAAGATTGATATATTGGACGGCTATATTCGGACACCGGAAGTGTTTCGGGTGATTTCGGAGAAAACCGGAGTGCCGGAGGGTTACCGGAACCCCCCGAGGAACTAGTGGACCTAGATGGGCCTTAGTGGAGAGAGAGAGAGAGAGGGACTGCCAGGGCAGGCCGCGCGCCCTCTCCCCCTTGAGTCCGAATTGGACTAGGAGGGGGGTGCCCCCCTTTCCTTCCGCTCTCCCACTCTTTCCTTCCCCCTCCTAGTAGGACTAGGAAAGGAGGAATCCTACTCCTACTAGGAGGAGGATTCCTCCCCTCCTTGGCGCGCCCCAGGGCCGGCCGGCCTCCCCCTTGCTCCTTTATATACGGGGGAAGGGGGCACCCTAGAAGACACAACAGACAACTGTCTTAGCCATGTGCGGTGCCCCCCTCCACCGTAATCCACCTCGGTCATATCGTCGTAGTGCTTAGGCGAAGCCCTGCGCTGGTAACTTCATCATCACCGTCATCATGCCGTCGTGCTGACGAAGCTCTCCCTCGACACTCAGCTAAATCTAGAGTTTGTGGGACGTCACCGAGCCGAACGTGTGCAGATCGCGGAGGTGCCGTACTTTCGGTACTAGGATCAGTCGGATCGTGAAGACGTACGACAACATCAACTGCGTTGTCATAACACTTCCGCTTACGGTCTACGAGGATACATGGATAACCTCTTCCCCTCTCGTTGCTATGCATCACCATGATAGATCTTGCGCGTGTGTAGGATTTTTTTTGAAATTACTGCGTTCCCCAACATAATCCATCGCATGCTCCTATAAATGTGCAAAAAGGGTAAAAAGGAGTTCAAATATTTCATCAAACATATGGTAGCGAGGTGTATGACGGGTGGACTAGGACACCCGGCTGGTATGGGGTCCGGGACAACGATGACATCTGATGGTGGTGCTCCGGTTGGTGGACGGCGATAGTGTTCGATGTTGTAGCTTTGTGTGGGGGTAGGACAGTGAGGCTGCAACACGAACATGAATGTAGCATAGGAAAGGAGGAAGAGAGCAGGCCGGGGGTGAGGGGAAGTGGGCCAATTTGGTAGGACTTAAGTGGGGCGGAACTGTCAGGTACGATGTGGCAGATAGTCCGGGTTGTATCCGAACGAGCCAAATTGACCCCACATATGGGCTGGGGTTGGCAGCCTCCGGACAATCCAAACAAATGGGGGCGGTTTGGGAAGGCCCATTGGAGATGTGCTTTTTTGTCTGGAGAATGTTGAAGATGTCCGCTTGGACATATGTTATTTATTTATTTTTTCAAATTGAAGCGATATTAAAACCTAGCTTAGAGCCAAACATAGAAAAAACATTGGTGAAAGCGTATGGATTTTTCATTTTTGAGTGGAGGAGCTCACACTCTCGGTCTCACTTTAAACGGAACCAACAAGATCCACAAATTCCAGCCAAACCCACTACAAAACAACCCACACACTACTTGAAAATAAGAGTATCATAAAGAATTAAACACCTACTATAATCAGAACAAACCATAAACAACAAGCAACACACGTTTGTAAAGTTTCAGCCACAACTATTGTATAAAACTAGAAAAAATTGACAATTAAGTGAGAGCTCAAACAAATTATTCAAGAGCAAGCTCATGCTAGCCCTACCTTTTTGTCAATGGCACCCATCCCGCACGCCTGAATAAAAATCAGTTGCCACCCTTGACAGTTGCAACGCAAGATGCCGTCCACCATTTTTTTATGTGTAGGTATCCAATATTCAATCCTTCTAGTGGTATGGTACATTACAATATTTGAATCATGCTGGTATACATGATCAAAACATATTGTGTTCTTTGGTTGCTACGGAAACCAAATAATAGAAGCAACACCCACCCACGCCATCCCTCTTTCATTACACAACACACTCAAAATCCAAGAGCTAATCTTCAAGAAACTACTAGGCACATCTATAATATCAGTAAAACATTTTACCAGCCCCAGAAGTATCTCGCTAACATGCACTTAAAATAACAAATGATTGCGATATTCAAGCTCGTCATATTTTCGAAAGGGCTCCAAGCCGTCAATATAATACTATGTGTTCTTTTAACCCCCTATAATATTGCTGTCTAAATATGGAGACAATGCAAAAGAACTCTATATTTGGTCAAAAGTTAGACACCTGTGTATTTTTCACGTCACTACAGTGTTGTTCATGTAAAACCTAAAATTACATATTCTTTCATACTTGTCACGCAATGACATATCACCACAAATCCAAAATCTTCCCAAAATCTTATTATGTTATAATTTATTGTTTCCCGACAAAATTTAAGAACCACTTACTATAGTCTCCCGAAAGTGAGATTGTTTAGGTTTTTCCTTGTAGAAGCACACCGTGAAGTTTATAATATATTTATTTCTAATATTATTTTTTTCCAAATCTCATGTTCATTCTTAAGCTTGCACAATTATTTAATAGTCAAAAAAATTTACAACATGTGAACTCAATAGTAGGACATTTATCTTTTTATATAGTCTTCTAGTCTAAGGCACACATGCAGGATGAAAATCCACTTTAACACTACATTTGTAGGAAAAAAACAATCATCCTTACCATAAGCCTTAAGAATTACTAGTAAAAATTCCCGTGCGTTGCAACGGAAGAAAAAAAATCCTATCATATCTCTAGCTGGATTAGTATGACAAACTGTGCGTGGCCGGTTCGCGGGTTATGAGATCGAACCCTCCTATTAGCAATTTCTTGCCACCTCTCCGGACCTGGGCCTCAGTGCGCCGCCAGGTAGACTTTCTCTGCTGGGCCAAAACGGTTCGCAAGTAATGAAACCAAATAGCGTACGTGAAATTAATTGAAGTGGGACCAAACGAAGCGGGACGAAACCAAGAATATCACCTCCCTTTAATAGTAGCTATAGATATAGATATAGACTTTAAAGAAGACTCGATCTTTTTTCTTCCTATGCATTTCATGCTGAAGGAAATATGCCCTAGAGGCAACAATAAAGTTGTTATTTATATTTCCTTATATCATGATAAATATTTATTATTCATGCTAGAATTGTATTAACCGAAAGCTTAGTACATGTGTGAATACATAGACAAACAGAGTGTCCCTAGTATGCCTCTACTTGACTAGTTCGTTAATCAAAGATGGTTAAGTTTCCTGACCATAGACATGTGTTGTCATTTGATGAACATGATCACATCATTAGAGAATGATGTGATGGAGAAGACCCATCCGTTAGCTTAGCATGATTATCGTTTAGTTTTATTGCTATTGCTTTCTTCATGACTTATACATATTTCTCTAACTATGAGATTATGCAACTCCCAAATACCGGAGGAACACCTTGTGTGCTATCAAACTTCACAACGTAACTGGGTGATTATAAAGATGCTCTACAGGTGTCTCCGAAAGTATTTGTTGAGTTGGCATAGATCAAGATTAGGATTTGTCACTAAATGTATCGTAGAGGTATCTCTCGGACCTCTCGGTAATGCACATCACTATAAGCCTTGCAAGCAATGTGACTAATGAGTTAGTTGCGGGATGATGCATTACGGAACGAGTAAAGAGACTTGCCGGTAACGAGGTTGAACTAGGTATAAAGGATACCGACGATCAAATCTCGGGCAAGTAACATACCAATGACAAAGGGAATAACGTATGTTGTTATGCGGTTTGACCAATAAAGATCTTCGTAGAATATGTAGGAGCCAATATGAGCATCCAGGTTCCGCTATTGGTTATTGATCGGAGATATGTCTCGGTCATGTCTACATAGTTCTCGAACCCGTAGTGTCTGCACGCTTAACGTTCGATGATGATTTGTATTATATATGAGTTATGTGTTTTGGTGACCGAAGTTTGTTCGGAGTCCTAGATGAGATCACATACATGACGAGGAGTCTTAAAATGGTCGAGAGGTAAAGATTGATATATTGGAAGGTTATATACGGACACCGAAATGGTTCCGATAAGGTTCAGAGATTTTTCGGAGAACCGGGAGGCTACCAGAACCCACCCCCCCCACCCGGGAAAGTTAATGGGCCTAATGGGCCATAGTGGAGGAGAGGAGGCAGGCCACGGGAGGAGGCGCGCGGCCCCCCTTGCCCAATCCGAATTGGACAAGGGGAGGGGGCGCGCCCCCCCTCTTTCCTTCTACTTCTCCCTTCTTTCCTCTTTCCCCCTCTCCGTTGGAAGGAAAGGGTGGGGGGGGGGGGGCGAATCCTACCAGGAACGGAGTCCTAGGAACCCCCCCTCTTGGTGCGCCCCCAATTGGGTTGGCCTCCTCCTCCCCCTCCTTTATATACGTGGGCAGGGGGGTACCCCAAAGGCACAACAGTTGTTTCTTAGCCGTGTGCGGTGCCCCCCTCCACAGTTTACTCCTCCGGTCATAGCGTCGTAGTGCTTAGGCGAAGCCCTGCGCGGATCACATCACCATCATCGTCACCACGCCGTCGTGCTGTCGGAACTCTCCCTCGACCCTCTACTGGATCAAGAGCTCGAGGGACGTCATCGAGCTGAACATGTGCTGAACACGGAGGTGCCGTACGTTCGGTACTTGGATCGGTTGGATCGTGAAGACGTTCGACTACATCAACCGCGTTAACCTAACGCTTCCGCTTTCGGTCTACAAGGGTACATGGACACACTCTCCCCGTCTCGTTGCTATGCATCTCCTAGATAGATCTTGTGTGATCGTAGGAATTTTTTTGAAATTGCATGCTACGTTTCCCATCACATGCAACAAAGTCACTATTTATTAGTTGGAACATCAACTCAATTATTGGTAATGTTAGTAACATTTCAAATACCGCATTAAGATGAAAAATCGACCTATAATGTTGAATTTTACTAGCATCTAAACTTTTAGGAATAAGAGTGAGAATTTCACAAGTAAAATCTTGCAATATCCAATCTACCATGGCAGAATTCATGGAAAAGATAAGTGAAGATCATGATAAACTAGAAGCCAAAATTTCTAATCAAACTCAATAGGTAGTCCATCAGGGCGAGGACTAATATTATATGTCATTTGGGAAGGAAGACCCGTTTTTATACTTACCATACTAAAGACGCTATGAAGAAAAGATCTATCTGCAGAATCTAGAGTACAACCCATAGGACAATCTAGAGATATGTATAAAACTGCACCAGCAAAACAATAAATAGATTTTTTCTATATCCATTCAGATATATTTTTCATTGTATCAACAGGACTTCTATGCGAACCAACCTATGGTTGGTTGGTTAGAAGGACTGCGGTATCCCCAGCCCATCAGGGTTCAAGTCCTGGTGCTCACATTTATTTATGGATTTATTTCAGGATTTCCGACGATGCGTATTCAGTGGGAGGAGACTTTCCTGTCGACGACGAGGTGCCTACGGTGACTTTGTAAATTTCAAGATGATATATCGGTTCAGTCTTTCGGAGGTGATCATAGGGGTAGGGTATGCGTGTGTGTTCATAGAGGTGAGTGTATGCACGTGTATATGAGCACTTTGCGTCTGTACTGTGTGCAAAATAAAGGACTTCTATAAAATATTCCATGTACATTCAAATGGTCGAAGATCCATGTGGAATCTAATATGGTCTGCAGAAGTACCTCCTACTGTTCGCAACCTTGCTTGGCGAGTTGTTACTGACTCTGGAACCGGAGGACAACTTTCATCCATTCTGTCGCTGTCCTATAGCTTGTTGTCTTTGCAAATTCATGGCGGAGGTTTGGAACCTACCAAACGTGGATATGGTAGTGTGCACCGGGAAAGAATGGCTATTTCATGTGCTGCAACTCCTGCAGGATATTGAGAGGAACATGCTGCTCATGACACTTTGGCGTTGTTGGTTCATACGAAATGAGATTGTCCATCAAAAGAAGCCTCCCCCACTAGAAGTATCAAGAAAGTTCCTCGTCAGTTATCTTGAATCTTTGATCGCTGTCAAGACCAACTCGAATGCTGATCCGTTGAAAGGGAAAACCGTTATCAGCTTTGATCGCATGTTACATAATACGCCAGCCAGGAGGGTGGAACCCTCGCCCTCTTGGGCGCCCCCTCCTGATGGCTGGGTGAAACTTAACTCGGATGGGTCCAAGAACATAGGAGCTGGCATGGTCCTGCGTGACTCTCATGGAGCCATTATATTTTCTGCTTGCAGGACCTTCTTCTCGTGCCGTGAAGCTCTCGAGGCAGAGCTGGGCACGTGCATGGAAGGCTTACCCCTAGCGATCCAGAGAAGCGACCTTCCGGTCATCATTGAGATGGACTCACTTGTGGCAGTCAAGATGATCAAAGGACGAGAACAAGATAGGTCGATTTATGCTTCCTTAGTTAAGGAGATTAGATATCTCATGTCATTTCGTGAAATGTTGTATTACTCATGTTAGCCGCCATGTTAATAAGGTTAGTGATAGCTTGGCAAATTTTGCACGCATAGAGGGAAGAACAATGACTTGGCTAGGATCTGGTCCCTCTGTTGCGGTAGAACTAGCAGCGGCTGATTGTAATCTTCTTGATGGTTGAGTAATACAAATTTGACTCGCAAAAAAATGGATTTGTCAAGGGGACACCTAATAAAACTTTGGATCACCGGATAGACTCAAGACAGGAAATGCATGCAAACCAAGCTGAAACTGCGGTCAGCCGTGAATTGGTAGAAAAGAGTGGAAAACGTGGAGGTTTAGGGAAAGTAAGCCAGGACCAGTGGCACGGCACAGGAAGCGCATGCGTCAAATGGAGATGGAGGTCGATCGACCTACGCTCCACGTACGTACGTACGTCGGTGGTCCGATTTTCTTGCTGCATGGCGCCTACGTAGCCTGCAGCTACTCAACGTGCCCGCCTGGTTCACTGGATCTGGCCATCTGGGACTGAAAGTGGATGCTAGCTAGCTCGCGCCTTTAAGGTTGGGTGTGCGAGCGCACAAACAGCAGATGCCAATGGCGTGCCGGACCGGACTATCGGCACGTGGGCAGCCAGCACGGCTGGAGCCTTCGTGGGTGCACGGCCAGATGGTCTGGACTGCCACCGCGGAGTTGCCCTCTCTGGCTAGCCTGGTCCGATCCTCTCGGACTCCCTTCTCTCTAGGCTGGTCCTCTCTGGGAGGGACACTGGGACAGGGGACCAAGAAATGCATGCATGAGCAACTGTGACATTTTTTTCGAAATGGAGGTAAAAGATTTTGCCTCATCGATTAAATAAGAGAAGAATAGAGTTACAGAGTATTACAAAAGGTCGAGAGAACGGCATGACAATTACTCGCATAATACAATTTTCTCTAATTTCATCGTCCCTGCAGTAACCCAAAGGTTGGCCTCGTCCACAATAAGCTTTAGGAGGATCGGTGGCGGTGCATTCTTGTGACGGAACACCCCACACTAGTAGAATAAGGGCCTTTAGTCCCGGTTTATAAGGGTCTTTAGTCCCGGTTCCTGAACCGGGACTAAAGGGTCGTTACTAAAGCCTCCCCCTTTAGTCCCGGTTCTTACACCAACCGGGACTAAAGGCCCTCCACGTGGCCGCTGCCTGGAGGTCCACCTTTAGTCCTGGTTGGTCCACCTCTAACCTCTAATCACCCCTCATCATTCCAAATCATCTAACTTCTCGGGCGGTCACCCATCCTCTCACTACTCCAGTCTGAGCACGCTTAACTTCCGGGTTTCATTTCCCCTCGTTTCCAAGTCTGCACTTGTTGTTTTCCTGACAATAGTAAGATGTCAATCGTATTAACCCTCAGGAGTTTAGCTTGAGCATGAAGTCACGCGTTTCACTGTTTGAGTTTGAAACTATTATTCTAAAAAACAACAATTATTTAGTAACACTAATATTTCTTGAATAAGTAGTTTGACCACAGTTTGACCATAGTTTGACCAGATTTGACCAAAATTCAAAAAAATTGAAATACTTATTTACTAACACTAATATTCTTGAATAATTATTTAGTAACACTAATATTTTTTGAATAAGTAGTTTGACCATAGTTTGACCCCTATTTGACCATAGTTTGACTAGATTTGACCAAAATTCAAAAAAATTGAAATAATTATTTAGTAACACTAATATTCTTGAATAATTATTTAGTAACACTAATACTTTTTGAATAAGTAGTTTGACCATAGTTTGACCAGATTTAACCAAAATTAAAAAAAAACTGAAATTTGAGCATATCTTTTTTTTCCTTTTGGAATTTGAGGATTCTAAAAATTTGCAAACAGGCCGTAGGCAGTCAAATAAGATGCGGATTTTCGTTCTGAACATTTTGATATATTATACGTTTTTTTTCCGGCATCGTATGCAAAAGTTACAGCCGTTTTACATTTTCCCTACACTTTTTGCAGAACATGTCCAAATTTATGTTTTTAAATTTTCCTAACTAGTAGATGAAGTAACATAACTACATCTCGAAGGATTTTAATTTTCGAAGTTTTTATCATTTTCTTTTGGTTTTTACAAAACTGAAAAGGCGATCCAGGGGGGGGGTGTGATGGTAGAGTTTGAAAATGGGACATTTAGTAACGGTTTGAGACACGAACCGGTACCAAAGGGCATTGCACCCTTTAGTACCAGTTCATGTCCCAAACCGGGACTAAAGGTCTAATCTTTAGTCCCGGTTTGAGATATGAACCGGGACTAAAAGGCATCACACCCTTTAGTCCCGGTTCGTGTCTACCGGGAGTAAAGGGCTCATTTGAACCGGGACTAATGCCTTTACCGCACAAACCGGGACCAATGCTCACATTAGTCCCGGTTCGTGAATGAACCGGGACTAATGGGCTTATCTGGTCCAAACGAAAGCCCTGTTTTTTACTAGTGCTAGTGTTCCTCTCATTCCATATTGTCCACGACACAAGTATGGTAAGAGAGGCCATGGCACGTCGATCCGGGTTGCTCAAATTGGTTCGCCTATCCCACCACTCCAAAAGGGATCCCGCAAGGTGCCAGTCATTAGTGTCCATGTGTACAAGGCCATATTTATAAATGATCAAACGCCAAAGCCTAGTAGTGAAGCGGCACCTGATGAAGAGATGGATGCCCGTCTACTGTTCTCGCTTGCAGAGGGGGAAAAGGCCACAGTTAGGCCAACCACGCCGCTCAAGCCGGTCGGCGATCCAAATCCGATCTTGCAAGGCCAGCCAAGCGAAGAATTTGACTTTCGGGGGTGCCCACACCTTCCACACCATGAAGTTCATGGGGGATAGAGTCAAACCAAGGAACTGCGCCTTGTACGCGGTTGACGCCGAGTATAAACCATCTATAGAGTGTTTCCATATAATGTCGTCCTCGGAGTGATCGTCGAGTTGGAAATCATGAATTAATGAGCATCCAGAGGGTAAATAATTCGCGGATGTGGTGGCCGGTGATGACGGTGTCTTGTCTGATCTTGAGCATCCAAGTATTCCCCTTGAGAGCTTCCCGCACCTTCCAGTTCTTCCTCCTCGAGGCCTAAAAAATGAGTGGTGCAATTTCCTTGGGCTTGCAACCAAGCAACCAAGGCGAAACCCAAAAAGGCGTTTTGGCTCGATTGCCCATGATGATAGTAGTGGAGGCATAGAAGAAATCATGGTCCTCCGTGGTCCAAGGGTTACCCAGACCTACCCACAGTTCGCTCGGCTCTTTCTATTCAAGCCAAAGCCATCTCAGCCTCAAGGCACGAGCAAATATATCGGTATTGAGGACACCCAGGCCTCCATAGCTTGTAGGTCGGCATACTATGTCCCAGTTGACTTTGCATTTTGCACCGGTAGTTTTGTTCGAGCCAGACCATAAAAAAGTCCGCTCGATCTTGTTGAGATTGTTGAGGGAGCCCTGTGGGACAATGAGTGGTGTAATGGAGTACACATCCTAGGAGGTGATGACCGAACGAACAAGGGCCTTGCGCCCAATGGTGGTGATGTTTTTCCCATCCCAGGTGACCAATTTCCCGGCCGCCTTGTCCTCTAGGTATTGGAAGTCAACTTTCCTCAGCTGGCACACTGAGAGCGGAAGACCCAAATATTTGATTGGGAAGGACGCCCTTGATGCCGAAATACTATGGAGGATGTGCATTAAATCGAGGTTGGCGCATCGGATGGGCACCACGGAGCTTTTATGGAAGTTGGTGCGGAGGCCTGTCACATCACCAAAGCCCTTTAAGATAACAGATAAGTTGTCGATGTCTCTCTTGATCGGCGCCACAAAAACCGCTACATCATCGACGTAGAGGGAGGTTCGCACCATGGCACATCGCCCTCGGATCTTATGAAGGATGCCCTTGCGCGTCGCAACGTCGAGGATCTTGTGCAGAGGGTCATTGGGTCAATTGCAAGGACAAACAACATCGGCAAAATAGAGTCTCCTTGGCGAAACCCACGCCCATGCCTGATAGGGGAACCAGGTAGGCCGTTGAGGAGGAAACGCGAGGTTGAAGAGGAGAGTAGTGCAGCAATCCAATTCCGGAATTTATCTGGAAACCCCATGCGTTGCAGAAGGTCCAAAACATATTCCCATCTGACGGAGTCGACTGCCTTTTTAATGTCGAGCTTGAACAAGAGGGCCAGAGTCTTGCACTTGTGTAGCCGGCGACTAAAGTTGCGAACATACATGAAATTATCATGAATGCTTCTTTTCTTTATGAATGCACTCTGCGCGTTTGAGACCAGGGTGTTCATGTGTGGTGCGAGACGTAGGGATAAGATCTTCGCAATGATTTTGGCAACGGCGTGAATGAGACTGATGGACCTATAGTCAGAAAAGCCCTCAGCGCCCTCCTTCTTAGGCGGCAGGACCACATTGGCCGAGTTTAGCCATTGCAAGTTGGCTGTGTGCAGGGAGTCGAAGCACTGGATGACCCTCATGATGTCAAATTTTGTCATGTAAGAAAGATAGTTGAAGAGATTAAGCTGCACTGAACGAGAAATGTTCTTGTATGTGAAAAGATTGATTCACCAGCTATTTTGTGAACAAGTCTAACAGAAAACACAAAGTAACCTGTATCATGTGAACTTGTGAAACACAGAGCTGTAGACATCGATCACACTCGACTCGTCTCACTTTCACCGGAAATGATACTACAAACCGCTTTACTGCACTGCTAGTGCTACGCTACTGCTAGGTCTCACGTGCAAGACACACGACACACGTCCAAGTCAGCACGGGTTCACGGTGCGATGCCGGTGCCATTTCTGCGATTTCCGCCAACTCCAGTGGCCGACTCCGAGCCCCGCCGCTATATATTCTCCACCCCGTCCCGCTCTCCAAATACTCCATCCAATACTCAAGCTGCAGAACAAAGCAAACCCAGATCGTCTTCAGACTTCAGTCCGGTCAGTCAAGCTCAAGCATGTGCAAGGTCATCAACACGGTCCGGTCGCTCGCCTGGCTGCGCCGCATCGTGCGGCGGTGGCGCTCCCGAGCGGCGGCCTCGGTGCGGCCCAACAAGGATGTGCTCGAGCTAGACGCCGCGGTGCCGGCGGGGCACGTGGCGGTGCGCGTGGAGGGCCGCGGCGACGGACAGTCGTCGTCGAGGCGGTTCGTTGTGCCGGTGGCGCAGCTGAGCCACCCGGCGTTCTGGGAGCTGCTCCAGCAGGCGGAGGAGGAGTACGGTTTCCCGTCGGCCTCCGGCCCCCTCGCGCTCCCCTGCGACGAGGACCACCTCCGTGACGTCCTCCGCCGCGTCTCGTCCTCCGAAACCGAGGAGCGCGGCTCCTTCCGCCGCCGCGGTGTC
Organism: Triticum aestivum; assembly: GCF_018294505.1. Lineage (NCBI taxonomy): Eukaryota > Viridiplantae > Streptophyta > Magnoliopsida > Poales > Poaceae > Triticum > Triticum aestivum. The sequence continues at coordinate 729,928,264 of NC_057797.1, forward strand.
GTGGCGGCGCCGCACGATGACTCGCGGCCGCTGCTGCAGGGGGTGGCCGTGAAGAAGCTCGCCTCGTGATCGATCCTTTTCGAGCAACCCGGAAGGAGCAGCCAGCAGTAGTACAACTACGCGCGCGCCCATGCCGCGGCGCCGTGCCATACCCCATCCATGGCGCGACAGTTACACTGACAAAGTCCCCCGATGCTACTGGATTATCCATCAGTCGAGCTGCCATTTTACAAAATGTACATATTTTCTTCTCCTAGAAATTAATTGGATATATTTCTGTCCTATTTTTTTGCAACCTGTTGCCTGTACCCTGTACCTGCACACAACCAGCTAAAAAAAACACCACAACACGCACGCACACTCACTCATACGGACACCGTGGCTGAGGAGGAGAGGAAGGGGACGGAGAGGAAAGTAGTTGGTTGTTTTTTTTGTGAAATGAGAAAAGTACTTGGTTTGTTAGGTTTAAGTCGTATACTTGGTACTCTGATATGTTCATAGATAACCTGTTCAAAGGACACGTCTTGTCTTGCCCGAAAGAACTAGTTGTTGGTGGGAGATTTACGCTGCAGTTGTTGCTTCATTGTCATTTTGGTACCCTGATTTGTGTGGCTGAGACATGGAGACGGCACGTGGCTGCGGGTAACCGTGACCTTATTCTGCAATGTACGTATCTTTGAAGAGGTGGTGCGTGCTGCAGTCCTTGGCTTGATGGCAGCAGATCATGGAAACAGCGAAGGAGTGACGACTCGTGGTGCATTGTCTCGACACCATCGGGCATGCCCAGATTTACCATTGAAGTACACCTGCGTCGGAGGGTATCGCTGGATTATGAGATTCTGGCAGCACTATCATCCCTCACCCTGCAATCTGCGCCACTTGTGCATCGATGGATGTTCTTGGTTTCATAGGCCACTCTGGGGTGCCCGGCTGCTTGTCTAGTGTGTGCAAGTTTCTCAGTCACGTGGTTGGGTCCACGTTTGAATCGTGTTCACTTGCATCTTCTTCGTTGGATAAATGACTACTCGGCGAGGATAATGTTGCATTTTTCTATTATTTTCTAACATTTTCCTCTGCCTTGGCATAACTTTGCTCTTTGCCGGTGTAAGACTTTGTGTGTGCGCGTCAGCGTTGGATGTGTGCATCCTAATTGTGCAGAGGTTGGATGTGTTTTTTCTGTGTTTTGTATCACTTGATGCTTCATGATGAGTTAATAAAGAACATCCTTATAAATAAATGGGGATGGCATTCTATCATTGAAAGATACTTATAGTTTAGATGGGTTTCTAAATGAGATATGCTCCAAAATGGGTATGACTCACTAGATACCAATGCTTTATCATTTACAATTAATTTGTATATTCATAGATGTTATTCTTTTCAAAGTTGGGGCCTTTGTTAACTTTGTAGGAGAGAGACAATACATCTGTTAAAATTCTCTTAAAATTTTGTCTCTTCATCCACATTTGCGACTTGATTCAAAATTGGCTAAGCTTAATTGACATGAACATTGACTCTTGGGCCAACTTTCACTCTGTTAAGGATTGGTTGTGTTCTGATATTCATCTCTAGAATATCCAGGGGCATGACATATTGCGCGTGCTAGTTTGTTTGGCAATATGAACCGAAAATCCACGAGATTCTTTCGAAATAATTTCATCCATGACACCAAACATCGACACAAAGATTTAACTCGAAGACGTGGATGGAGTATCACTAGGGCTAAACACTCAAGCTATGTCATACAACGAGAATGTACCTTTCCGTTTGTTTTTGAGCCTTCGAAGCATCCTTATCACGATAACAAAATTTCATTTTCAGCAATATTTATTCAAAATAAAAAAATAATATTGTATGAACATTCATATAATAGGAATAACATTATCATTTGGCAGAAGGATATGCAGAAGAATCTAATATAGAGTGAACGTAAAATCGCTCATCGCTATACAATATATATTGGTACAATAATTAGTTGTTAATGGGAATATAATGTCTAGACGAAAAACATAAATAATGTCTAAATAATTAGACTACAATGAATACTACTGGTCTTCACATTTTTAAGATGTCATTTAATTGTGTATGAGAAATAAGCAATCAAAAACCTCTCATCCACACAGAACAGACCAAAAGATATGACTTTCTCTAGAAACCATTCTCCATAGTGTCAAGGATGAATCATGTGATGTTGTTACTTTGGGAGAGGTGCTGACAGTGAGGTGTCATTTTTAACTACATCGAATGAGTACATGTTGGTCATAGACAAATGTAACGAATAAAACAATCTTGCATTTATAATTAATGTGTGGTCTCATATGGTGCCTCCAATTAGTAATATGAAATAGTTTTTATCATGTTTTACAGTTTATTTTTTATGACGAAGGGGAGATATTTAGAAAACTTTTCCACCACTATGTTTTATAATTTTCATAACCTAAAGCACGCATCTAACATGAAAACACCCTTTAACATTACACTTGTAGAAAACATCAATCACGCTTATCATAAATCTTATTAAAATTTATTTTGAAAAGGACTCCATTTTTATTCTTCTTATGCATTTCATCCAATAAGACCACACCTATTTTATTAGTTTAAGCAATAACTTAATATTAATGATTTTAGTAAATTTTGAAATAACATATTAAAATGAAAAATCAATCTATAATATTGAATTTTGCTAGATTCTATACATTTAGGATTAAGAGTGAAAATTCCATAATTACAATCTTGCAATGTCTAATCTACAACGGTGGAATTCATGGAAAAGGTAAATGAAGAGCATAATACGTACACTAGAGGCCAAAAATTCTCATAAAACTCAATAGGTAGCCCATCATGACGAGGAATTTTGTTATGTTTCATTTGGGAAACACTAGCTTTTATTTATTACACACTAAAAGTACTATGAAGAAAATATCTATCAGCATAATCTAGAGCACATGGCATAGGGTAATGTAGAGATATGTTTAAAACTGTATCAGCAACACAATAAATAGACCGTTTGGTACAGGCGGTTCGCTATCTGCAAAAAAACACAATAAATAGATTATTCCATATCTAATAATATATATTTTTCATTGTATCGGCAGAACATTCTATACAACATTCCATATCCATTCACATGGAATTTTTTGCGAGGAAACTTTCGATCTATTCGTTAGCCATGACACTACAAAGAACACATAAATGACAAAAATTACATCCATGTCCATAGAGCACCAAGCGATGACTACAAGTACTGAAACGAGCTAAAAGTGCGGCGCCGTCATCATGTGCTGTCGATGGCGAGGGCTCAACTGTATGAGACGTCGAACCCACTTTTGGTATCACGTATAGGCGGATCTTTTTATATATCAATCCTATCTACCCGGCCCAAGTTTGTACGTCGAACTTGATTTCCCATGATCGGGTTCAACTTGGTGGATACCAAAAGACGACAACTTGATTTTGCATTTTTTGTGGAAGAGAAACACATCCGAGGCATTTCACACAAAAAGGATCAGATCTATTATAAAGATTCACCAGAAGTATAAGATCACCTCAAACATAATTAAAATTACATCGAGATCCATGAACCACTGAAGACTATTGCCGCCGCCAAAACGAGCCGCCGACGCACCGCTGTCGCCGCTCCCATACCGGAACCGGTTGACCTTGCCGATGACAGCTGGAAAGTCTTGCTCGTGTCCCTAAGGACCAGCGCTCTGGAGCCGCAGTCGTCGTCTTTGAATCCTTGAATCAATCTAAAGAAACTGATACCAAATGTCGCCGTTGTGTACGCATGACGAGAAACTCTAACCTCGCCGCCCCAAGAAGCTGGCAGAAATCTACACCGAAGCTCCGTCTAATCCGTCCTAACAAATGAACTTGGGGAGGATCGAATCCCGGAAGACTGTCTCGAAGAAAGAGCGCCGCCATCCGTCAAAACGCCGCCCCTGCGAGGACTAAAACCCTACTGATCTACTAGGGGGAGTCAAGACACCAGTATTTTCCCCGCCGCCACTGGACGCCAGAGCGTCAGGCGGAGGGGAGGTGAATACACAGACTCATCGGCGGAGATCGAGGGAAGGAAGGCTTTCCCAAGTCGCCTTGGTAGGCAGGAAAGAAAAGCAATTACCTCTCCATGCAGCGTCCGGGCTATTTGGTACTGCTGATATTGAAATTCCACTCTTGGTCTTTCAACCACTGATTGACTCTAGATTTGATCCCCTAGACTTTTCAAACCGGTCAAATTTGGTTTGTGCCCTCCATCGATCAAACTGGTATGATAGCAACTCTAGCAGTGTCACAGTACAAGTCTGATCGGCATAATAACTACCAATATGATAATTTTGGCCAAAACGACCACCCTGGCAGAGTCTCCATTCAGCCATTGTTCGCCATAATTTACGGTGCGCCCTTCATATACAACCCATAAGAGTCTATATTTGAAGGCTGGTTGCCTTGATATGGCGTGCGTGTCATCGGCCAACCACTCAAATGGAAGGGAAGTTTAGCTTCCTCCTTGTACTCCTGCGTGCTCCATCTCCTCACCCTCTCAATGGCGCAGACGGTAGAAGAGGCTATGGCACCGGAAAGCATGACATATCAGCGGACGTAGCGTGCCAACTTCCCGTTCTCATTAACACCAAGTTTCCGGCGACATTTTCTTACAGGCCGCCAGGTTTCTGCATCGCTCGCCGCCCACAGCTATGAAATGGTCGTCGCCATGGTTGAATAGCTCACAACCTGTAGTTTGAACACTACCCCCTACAGTACAACTTCCACCTCCCTCTCCATAGCCATGGTTGAATAGCCTAAAACACAACCTCCACTTCTCTCTTACCGTCACCATGCCTCTTACCCCGCAGCAAGACTTGGTGCCGCTCTCGAAGGAGGAAGGGGCAAATCCTAGACGAAGCCGTGATGTAGGAGAAGCCGACCTCATCGTCGAGGAGGAGGGGAAGGATCGTTTTTACGCGTTGGTGGCCGCATATGGCGGCTGTGGAGGAGGAGACCGAGGAGGAGTATTTTAAGCACTCAAATTGACTTTATTCATTTTTGAGTTGATGCAACAAGAAAATAGAAAATAAAAGATATGGATGGGAATGAAAATGGAGGCAAATTCCTTTGATCTCATTGTCAGAAGAATGTAAGAAATTTACTATCCACTTCGCCCACCTTTTAGATTGCTACACACAAAGTACAAGATCAAAGTCTTCAGTGACATAATGATATCCTAGTTGTACCTTTTCATGTGGTTTGACTTTGATTTGATTGAGTATAATAATATTCCAATGTTTTTTCTATCCCCGTGAACCAAACATGTAATTTAACATAACTCCTTCCTATTCATATTACTTGTCACTCAAACAAATATATTTAGCACTGAAATACGTCTAGACACATGTGTTTGAACGACAAGTAATATTGACCGGAGAGAGGCCCTAAAATACGCCTAGATACATCCGTTTAAGCGAAGAGTAATATGGATCGGAGGGAGTACTACTGTGTTTCCTATCCACTGCTTTGCACTAGTTATCTTTTCTTGTGTTTTTCTATTTCTATGTTTATGAAATCCTATGAGCCAACAACACCCTATGTGTTTTCCTAGATAAATAAATATTTTTACTAGGGCCTCTAGACAGTTCAAAAACGGATATCATATAGAGAGGAACAATACCAAGACATGATTTAAATAGGACTAATCCGCCCCATAGATTTTTCTCTACCAGCCCAGCTATGTAATTTTCTCACAACCTTCTTGTTATTGTACTTTTCTAGTATTTATTATGTAGACTAACTAAAGAATGCCCACATATTGAAAAGATAATTGACCATCTACATACACAAAGTAGTTTAATAATCATCGATGATGATTTTGGATTGTATTTTAGCCTCACCAAAAATTCAAGAGCACATCATAGTGGAAAACAATTTTTAAACATGACAGAAGCTCAAGAAAACACAAATAATTCTAGATGCATAACACAATTCGAATTATATCGAAAAATGAAGATGATTTCCTTCACATTGCAGTAAGTCGATATCGCTTTGCACTAAATTATCAAATAAATCTAGTAATAAATTATGTTCACTTGCTTTATTGATGAGTATCCTTAGATCTTCTACTACAATGTTAAATAAAATGTGGGATGTATACCCACATTTGTCTAAATGCGTTCCTAGTTTAAAAGAGTTCACAATTGAATCAAACACCATTACAATAATTTTACTGTGTTTGTAATTTTTCAAAACACAGGATACATATCTAACATGGAAAATATTTGAACATACATTTGTAGAAAAAACCAATTGATCTTATCATAAACCTTCTCAAAATCCACTTTAATGAAAATTAACATATTTCTTGTTCTTATGCATCTCATCCACACTTCAGACGACAAGACCACACCATTTAGGATGTATCTAACATTTATGGGAAGTTTTTGTAAACCGAAAAGTCATTTATAAGCTCCAACAACTATATTATTGATTACCTCTGTAGAAAGCTTCATAAACAAATTAAAAATACAAATGGACCTGTAATGTTGAATTTTACTAGCATCTACACATTTAGGAATAGGAGTGAGAATACCATAACCAAATTTAGCAATGTCAAATCTACCATTGTGAGTACAATCCTTGGTAAAGATAATGAAGACCATGACAAACTAGAGGCGAAAATTTATAATAAAATTCAATAAGAAATTCATCGGGAGGAGGAGTTCTATTATGCTTTATTTAGGAAACACCAGCTTTTATATTCTTTCCAAACTAGAAACACGATGAAGAAAAAGATCCACCAGCACAATCTAGAGCACAATGCATAGGGCAATCTAGAGATGTGTTTAAACTGTATCAGCAGCACAGTCTATAGAGTTTTCTATATCCATCCACATGGATTTGTCATGGAGACACACACACACACCCTAGGCCAACTCCACCGCGCGACCTTATCCTGTCCGCCCCCGTCCGTTTGAGATAAAAGGGACAAACTAGACGGCCCAGCGCGCGACGGCCCGAACCCATCTGGTCTGTTTTGTGTCCGGACCGACTCATTTCGAGCGCAAACTTGCGCCGTGTTTGGGTCGCAGCGGACAGCGAACGGACGCTTCAAACGTCCGCGGCGGGGTCGCGTGGTAGGCGGCCACCTACCTCCCACCCGCCAACATAAATGCGCACGGGCGGGTGGCCCCACCTGTCATCCACATAGCGAAGGGTCGTCGTCCTTCTTAAATGGGAAGCCGTGGACCGGTCGTCGTCCACACTTCCCACTTCGGCCCCTCTCTGCCCCCTCGAAACCCGACACCCTAGAAACCCTAGCCGCTCCCCGTCGTCGACCTCGCCGGCCGGCCGTAGCCATGGGCCTTTGGAACTACGGCTGCAAGGGAAAGCACGACCGCGAGGACGGCTCCTCCTCGGGCCGCCGCCGCGGATCTGTGAAGGAGGAGGAGCCCGCGTCACCGCCGCGCTCCTCCCGTCGAGCCCCCGCGTCACCGCCGCGCTCCTCCCGTCGAGCCCCTGCACCGGCCCCCTTCACCATTGCCCCTAGGCCCGTCGACAATCGCGACCGGTAGTACATCTGCACAGACGTGTGCCTGAGGTACTGGGAGACGAGGACGCCGGTCCCGTGGAGCGACGCCCACCTCCCCAACGGATGGCACCTCTCCGCGGACCGGGTCTCCATCCCGCCAGTGTCGGCGACCAGCCGTGCCCGGCGCGATGAGATCGCGCGCCGCCGCCGCCTCCTCCCCGACGACCTGTACTACGACCACATGTATGCCCCTGACTCCCCGTTGTGGGACACATGACTCCAGGACGAGCACGACGTGCGACGCGCGTCCTACTTCGCCGGCACCATGTCGGGGCCGCAGAGGCCACGTGCAGAGGCGCGCGGGCGTACGCGGGTGCGCAGCCTGACGCCCACGCCGTCGCCTTCCCCGTCTCCGTCGCCACCTCCCCCTTCTCGCATGACGGCGGAGGAGGCCCGTCTCCTGCAGCGTGTCATGGACGACTCCATGAACATGCACGACGAGCGGCAGTGGGACGGCCTGGAGGAGACCATGGCCCTCTCTGCCGCCGGGGACGTCGCCTTCCCGGAGCTGCAGATGGCGGCCGTCACGGAGGAGGCGATGGAGGAGGACCCGCCGGCCGCGTTCCAGCAGCTGCTGGGTCAGGGGTGGGGCTGGTCCTGCATTGCTCCGGAGATGGCCGCCGGCGTGGGCGTGAACTGGTGCCCCACTCCGCCGCGGTCACCGGAGTAGGAGGTGTCGCCACGGGAGGAGGTGGTGCAGGCACCTCCGGCCGTCCAGCCCGCCCCCGTCTACCACGCACCGCCGACCCATCTGTGGACGTCGCCGGCCTACGTCGACCTCGTCAGCGACGACGACGACACCGGCGGCCAGTGAAGACGGCCACGGCCACGGCACCGACGGGCGCGGCAGGAGCGCTCGGGAGGCGTTTTTTTATTTTGTTTTTATATGTTAATTATGAAACTGGGCCTTTTAAGTGGTCGTGGAAACTGGGCCGTTTTGTGGCCGACCCCTATATATGTTTTATGCTTTTTTAAATGTGTTTATTTACTTTTTTAGTTATTTCATTCTAGTTTTTATATTTTTTTTATTCACGTCCACTCCGGACACGATTTGGGGTGCGGCCGCGCGGTGGGCGCACGCACCAACCATCTAACAAAGCCGGACACAGACGAACCCATCGGCGCCTTAAAGAGACAAAATCCGGCCAATCCGGACGTCCGTTTAGGATCGCGCGGTGGAATTAGCCTAAAAGGTGGGACATCATCGGATATGCTCAAAATTTGGAAATGCAAACCAAGCTAAGGTGTGCCCGCGCGCTCAGCCGTGAACAACGAGGCAGAGAATGAGAGGAAAACGTGGAGGAAAAATCAACCAAGATCCGTGGCACGGCACACGAAACGCATGCGTCATATGGATTTCGACTGACCTACGTCAGTGGACCCAGCTTCTTTCTTGCTGCATGGCGCCTTGCTCGCTTGCCCGGTTCAGTGGATCTGGGAGCGGAGCGCCTCTAGAGGAACTCCAACGGCCGACCCAAATAGATGATGATTTCATCTGTTTTTTGTTTGTTTGGGTTGACCGCCCGTGCGGCGTCCGTCCTGTTTTTTATATGGGTCGGCAGCGCGCCCAACGCGCCGATTCATATGTGCAGGCGTGACCAGTGGCGGAGCCAGGATTCGAGTATAGGGGGGGGGCCGAATACGTATATTGATCTAATCTCGTTGGTAATTACTCGTCACTCCTACTAAAATTGTGGATCATTGAGGGGGGCCAGGCCCCTGTTCGTCCCCCCCTGGCTCCGCCCCTGGGCGTGACCGGTTGGCCGTTCATTTTTGCATTGCATTCTCACATATGGTGAAATAAAAATTTAACAAACAAAATAGTCGCCCAAATAAATAGTATAGTTTACAGGCCAAATAAAAATAAAAATGTTTCACATAGTTTTGCAAAACGAATAAAAAAGATACATCTATTGGTTGCCAACATAAGTTCACATATGCTCAACCAAATCATTTTGCAGTTGCACGTGAGTTTTTCAATCACGCATGTCTTCATGAAACTGAGTGAACTGCTCAAATGTTGACGCTACTCCATGCTCAGGCACAACATTCTCACCCTGAAACTGAAAGCCTTGATCGTACAGACGTTCCGACGCTTGTCTTCTGCGATCATGTTGTGCATGATCACACAAGCAGTCATCACCTACCATAGTTTCTGCTTGCTCCAAGTATTAGCAGGATACCGAACGATGCGCCATCAAGATTGCAAAACACTAAAGGCACGCTCGATATCCTTTCTAGCACTCTCTTGCTCTTGGGCAAATCTTTTTCTTTTCTCTCCGACAAGGTTGGGTATTGTCTTGACAATAGTGGTCCACTGAGGATAGGTACCGTCACCCAGATAATACCCTTTGTCGTAGGTGTGGCCGTTTACAGTAAAGTTCACCGGTGGGCTGTTGCCTTCGGCAAGCCTAGCAAACACCGGCGAACGCTGAAGCACGTTGATATCATTGTGTGATCCAGCCATGCCAAAGAAAGAGTGCCATATCCAAAGATCTTGAGACGCCACAGCCTCTAGTATGACAGTGCAAGCCCTGACATGTCCCTTATACTGCCCTTGCCAAGCAGAATGACAGTTCTTCCACTCCCAGTGGATGCAGTCTATACTGCCAAGCATCCCCGGGAAGCCCCTGCTAGCATTCATCGCCAACAAACGGGCTGTATCTTCAGCTGTCGGCTCTCTCAAGTACTCAGGGCCAAACACATCAATCACAGCCTTGCAGAACTTATACAGGGACTCTAGGCATATAGACTCGCTCATACGGACGTACTCGTCAATGAGATCACCGGGCACTCCATATGCAAGCATTCGGATGGCGGCAGTGCATTTCTGATAAGAGGAGAAACCAATCTTGCCGACGACATCCTCTTTGCACTCGAAGTATTCATCATAGCCGACCACTCCCTCTCTAATACGGTTGAAAACATGCCTACTCATACGGAACCGACGGCGGAATTTGTGATGTTTGAACAACGGGTTTGTTGTATCAAAGTAGTCCTTCCAGAGAAGGAAATGCCCACTCTCCCGGTTACGATTCAACGCCGGAAGGTGGCACGGAATGGAACCACGTAACAACGACTGCTGGTTGTTGAGGTGGTGATGGACCAACACAGCAGCCAATATCTCCTCCTCGTCGTCGGACGAATCATCGGAGTCGCAAAGGAAATTGTGGAAAAAGAACTCGTCGGTGGAGTCCATTTTCGTACCTTGGTAAAGTGTCGAACAACTTGCGGGCGTTGAAGAAGGAGACGGCCGGCGAGGGAGACGCGGCGCCCACAGACCAGCTAGCTGCCCGGCCGGCGTCCGACGAGGGTGACGGCGTCCGACGAGCGTGTCGGTCGTTTGTGGCTGGGGCGGCGAGGCGTCTTCTTCGTCGCGGGGCGGCTGTGCGTGGGGGAAACACCGGCGGGGAACCAGCTTGCTCCCCGGCGGCAAAACGGCGGCGGCGGGCGACTGGGGGCAGGGGCGGCGTTGCTGGGCGGATGTGGAGGCGGCGGTAGCTGAAAGAGTCGCCGGCAAAATGGGCGACGCCGTCGCGGAGGAGGCGAGGGCGAGGGTTGCTTATTGGCTGGGGGGAGGGAAGGCCAATGTGCCACAGACGAGCGGCCCCGGGGACAGGAGTACGCGAGCAAGCGCGCGTCCGTCGCGTGTCCGCGCCGACGCATCCATTTAGGTTGGCGCGTTGGGCCGCCTTTTCTGTTCGCGCTGACCTAAACAAACGGCCGCAGACGAAATGAGTCGCTCTATTAAAGTTGTTTCGTACCAACGAACAAACAGCAGGTGCCAAATGGCGTACCGGACTATCGGTGCGCGCGGAAGGTAGGCAGCCAGCACGGCAGCATGGCTGGCCGCTGGAGGCCGCCATCGGCGGTGCCGCATGGTCAGATGGCCTGCACTGCCACCGCGGCAGCGACGAGGTAGTTGCCCTCTCTGGCTAGCCTGGTCCGATCCTCTGGGACTGCCTGCTCTGTTATCGTCCTCTCGTTCTTTCTTTTTTTGCGCAAACCGTTATGGTCCTCTCTGGGACAGTGGGACGGGGGACCAAGAAATGCATGCATGCATGAGCAACCGTGACCCGATTCACACCCGTGTGCTGGTTTGGACTGGAGCTGCACTAAACCAAAAATATCTCTGTTCACAAACATTAATTCACATGTGAAAATATATAAAAGATGGATCGCCTATTCGTGAGATACCTAACCAAAATGTTGCCAAAGTCAAACATTTTAGACACTAGAGCATCTACAGCAGCCAGACAACAAATCCGACCCCACCCGCGAACAGGTCTGTGCGCGTCCGCGGACGGTGATCGATCAGGCCTTAAATTTGCTCATCTACATCTGGATACCTCATACTAGAAACCTGAAATCCATACAAAAACATGCAAAGTGTAATCCACATACTAGGTAGACCAACTAACCTATACTACCCTAATCCTCTTCAAAGACGTCCACTATATTCGCGTTGGCCTCCGCCTTCATATCCGCATCGAGTTCGTCGAAGAGCGCGTCGGTCACCGCCCGTTCCTGTCGGATGAACTGCCGGTTGACCCTCACTTAGGCCTCGTCCTGTATGGACTCCAGGATGGTCTGTTGCTCCGCCATCTCGGCTGCTTGGGCAACCGCAAACTCCGCCTCCGCTTCCTCCATGTTGAAGCCCGGAGTCGGCGCCAGCTCCTGCTTCGGTTGCTCCGCATCGTCCTCCTCTGGATCCGCCACGTCCATCGAAACCGGCTGCTGCTCCTCTTCCTCCTCCTCCCCCTTAGACTGGCAATGATGCGGGCAGCGCGCGTGGCTCTCCTCACCTGGTTCTCCTGCTTGATCTGGTATTGACGCTCCGGCGGGAGCATAGCATACGTGGTTATCTTTTTGCGAACCATGGCGAAGCTAGAGAGCGTGGCAAAAACGACTGAGCGGGAGAAAGGGGGTGGATGGGGTTTGGCTAGTGGTGTGGAGATGGAGGAGGTGGATGGGGTCGGGCTGGCGGCATGGAGAAGGAGGAGGATGTGGCAAGGGTTGGGGGATGCCAGCCGACTTAAATAGCCGGATTTGGCATCCGGCAGTGAGCCAGAGCGGCGCCACGCGGCGTTCACCCCTCCCCCCCTCCGCCGCCGAAGGAGACGTTCGCCAGACCATCGGGTTTCCGGGCGATCCCGTGTGGGACCCCATTGTCAGTCCTACATGGCAGACGCTCCCAGGCGCCACCATATCCGTCCCATATTTAGGCTGGATATGAGGGGTGACGGTCAACCCAGGCGTTTGAAGCACGTATGATGAGCCCGTCTAGGTCAAATTTTCATGACCGGTCAGTGAACTGGTCGTCCGCCCGGGCGTTTGAGGTGGATACGGGGCGCCCGGCTGTAGATGCTCTTAGATCTCCATCCAACAACCAGGGTTGTGCTATTGTCCATCTTCTTCCATGCGTCGTCCTGGACCCAACCCTAACTCCAAGCCTCTACCACCAGCCGCCCCGTATCCTCCCCTCACCCACCCACTCAAGGGTGGAGCCAGCCCAGTAGGCCATCCCAGGCCGCCTTTGTACACTGTAGTAGAGGTGTACAATAAACTTCTACAATATACACTGCGTTTGGGACTCATGCCCCAGGCCTGGGGCTTGGCTCTGCCCCTGCACCCACTCCCCCCTCATGACACACAGTAATGCGCTTGCCATCGCTCTGCAGGGGTGCAGCTACGTGTTGGCCAACACGTGCCTCGGCCCGCCTAGCCCAACAGGATGTGCACTCAGTTTTGGGCCGTGGAACTTCAGATCAGGAGTAATCTTTTCAAGTATGGCCAGCCGACCCGTCTAACCTTTTCCTTCAAGCTCCGCCATTGTCGCCATGGACATCCCTATTTTTTCCGGAAAAACGTCTTGACCTTTTCATCAACTTTCATGATAGTACAAGAACATCAAAAATAAAAATTACATCCATATCCGTAGACCATCTAGCGACGACTACAATCAGTGAAGCGAGCCGAAGGCGCGTCGCCGTCATGGCCTTGGCCATCCCTCTAACCCCACCCTCATGTATAGCGTCGACGATGGCCTCGCACCCGTCAAGTTTCAAACTCGCTCCCGCTTTCAACCTCGTGGCATCGCCAGCTTCCACTCGTACAGGGCTCACATTCACCGTGGAGTCCACGGCCGACCGCAGCTGATACACAAAACTTTTTTGGATACCAGGTGTTTAGCAAAACCGGAAAAAGATAGCGTACAATCTACGCAGAATCGCCTCCGAGAGACTATGCCTGTATCACGTGAAACAGAGAGTTGTAGAGATCGACCATACTACACTCTACTAGTACTAGCTTTCACCGGAAATGATACTAGAGCCCGCTTTACTGCAGTGCTAGTGCTATGCTACTGGTAGGTCTCACGTGCAAGACACACGACACACGTCCATGTCATCACGGGCTCACGGCGCGATGACGGTGCCACTCCTGCAATTTCCGCCAACTCCAGTGGCCGATCCCGAGCCCCGGCGCTATATATACGCTCCCCGTCCCGCTCTCCAAATGCTCCATCCCATCCAATCCGCAAGTTGAATCGTCGCTCGCTTCAGTCCAATCCGCTTCGTCAAGCATGTGCAAGGTCATCAACACCGTCCAGTCGCTCGCCTGGCTGCGCCGCGCCGTGCGGCGGTGGCGCTCCCGAGCGGCGGCCTCGGTGCTGCCCAACAACGATGTGTTGGTGCCGGCGGGGCACGTGGCGGTGCGCGTGGAGGGCCGCGGCGACGGGGAGTCCTCGCCGAGACGGTTCGTTGTGCCGGTGGCGCAGCTGAGCCACCCGGCGTTCTGGGAGCTGCTCCAGCAGGCGGAGGAGGAGTACGGTTTCCCGTCGGCCTCCGGCCCCCTCGCGCTCCCCTGCGACGAGGACCACCTCCGCGATGTCCTCCGCCGCGTCTCGTCCTCGGTCCCCAAGGATCGCGGCTGCTTCCGCCGCCGCGGTGCCATGGCGGCGCCGCACGATGACTCGCGGCCGCTGCTGCCGGGGGTGGCTTTGAAGAAGCTCGTCTCGTGATTAATCGTAGGTCGATCGTTCGTTCGTATAAGCGGGATAGCCGTGCTCATTTGCTCCTTTTCATGCAAGCCGAAAGCAGCAGCCAGCAGTAGTACAACTACGGTCACGCGCGCCCATGCCGCGGCGCCGTGCCATCCAGGGCGCAGAGTGCGCGCGCTGAAACCGGGCAAAACTGTTACACTGACAAATCGCCCCGATGCTACTGGACTATCACCCCATCAGTCGAGTTGGCATCTTATAAAATGTACATATTTTCTTGTCCTAAAGATTAAGGCCCTGTTCGGAGACCCGCCACTCCACCACTTCGTTCCCGGAGTTGGAGTCAAAAAGCACGGAGCTGGGAAAGAGATGCTCCAGCTCCTCGTGTTTTTAGGAGTTGGAGTGACTCCGAACAGGGCCTATATATTTGTGTCCTATTTGCAGATCTGTTGGCTGTATCCTGGAGGGTGGAGGGAAAGGTAGTCACCTGCACACAACCAGCTAAAAAAAATCACAACACACACGCACACTCACTCGTACGAACTTATACTTGGTTCATTAGGTTTCAGTCTTACTAGAAACTAACGCGTGCTTTACTGCGCCATTTTTCAGTCCTGAGGTTCACATTTCCCCCTCTTGCAGGCGTATTGTTAGCCTTAATGCAACCTACAGCAGATTTGGGATCTGAAATTAAAAAAAAAACATCTACCAATTCAGAAAAGAGCTACAACTAAAAATTCAGAAAGAAGAGAAGAGGCAGGACATCTCTGGATTAGTCTAGCTCTGCCTTTGCCTGCACCATTGGTTACCATGAGCAAAGATAACTGAAGTTGCTAGGAGGGTCCTTCAGTATCTATCTCAAATACATTCATGCAGTAAGCAGGCTCCACAGACACCATATCTGATCTAGATTAGGCATCCCCAGGCTAAATTACCACTCGGACAACACCAGGCTGAATTACTACTCGAACAACCTTGTTCAAAGAACTAAAATTAAATTGTAGCACATATTCACAAAAATTCTGAAAATATGCATGGGTGAACTTAACTAAACGGAAATGAAATCAAGCTTCTCTATAGACATCACACATATATCGCAGGACCTATCGCAGGGGATGGAACTTCTGAAGCTCACACTCTGAATTACTGCAAGCTAGACACCGTGGTTAGCTAGATCGACATGCTGTGCTCGACACCAATTTGACGCCTCTGCGTAGGATAGCAACAATAATAAATATAAGCACAAATGGCAGCAGCACAATCTCTATATATGAGCAAGCATAGATATATAGCAGCAGCATTTGAAGCCTCAATAATTATAAACCGCGGTAGCACAAACTTTGTATAATCAGAAAACACAGATTGCAGCAAAAAGTACAAATAGACTCCCAATCTCTTGCATCTTACTCTCAGTATCTCAATGATCTATGTGTCAATCATCTCACTCTCAATCTCTCATCACCTAGCACAGCACACGCACATGCACGCACAACCCCAGCCCCAGCGCGCTGATGTGGCTCCTGCACCACCAGTCCACCACCGTGCCGGCCATGACACCATCGCCCCGCCTCGGGCCGCACTCCCGCCGGCCCGTCCCACCGCCGTTCACCATCCCCCGGTTGTGCCTCCTCCAATGGCGGTCAAGCCTGCGCTGGCCGCCACATCCCCTCAATTTCTTTGCACCCAGGTGATCCTTTCTCTCTCGCTCGCGTTCTCAGGTACACACAGTACAGAGAACGCGACATGGGCTAGAGATAGCAGAGAAAAGGACGGGCTGGGAGAAGCGGTGCGACGCCGGCGCTAAGCCTAGGGGCTAGGGCTCGCCGGGGAGGTCGCCCCGGGCTAGGGTTAACCATGGGGGCGATTGCTTGCCGGAATGTCTAGGCGGTGGCGAGCAATCGACGGAGGTGAGAGAGGCAAGGATGGGTCGGCGATGGCGGCGACAATGGAGAAGTGGACATGATTGGAGGTGGCGGTGGCGACTGCGGGGAGAGATGGGGATAGGAGCGGACGAGAGAGGAGGGCGTGCAAGGCTTGCTGATCTTTCGCCTGTGTTCTTTCCCACGACAGAAACAGAGCACACACTTACAACTGGGCCCACACGCATTTCTCCTAACCGTGCAAGGTCGTACAACTCTGTCGTGACAGATTGAGCCATGCCGCTTTTACCGAGCCGAACAGTAAAGAATTCTCCTGCTGCAGGGAACCAACAGGGAAAAGAAGCGAACTTAGAACTTGCAACCTCTCACGTCGCAGCATTTTTTGGGAGCTTGGTAACTGGATAGATACTTGGTACTCTGATGTGTTCATTGATAACTTGTTCTTAGAAAAAGTCTGGTCTTGCCCGAAAGAACTAGTGATTGGTGGCTCCTGAGCTCAAATGAGCTCGGAATGAACAGTAAATTCCAAAAGAATGAAAATAAGTTCAAAAAAAACAAACTTTTTATGGAAAACTTTAACAAATGTTTTGAGTGCTTGCAAAATTTCACCGTGGAATGACATTCGTGGAAGCCGTGCCAAAAATAACAAAATCAGCACTTCAAGATGCTTTTGAAAATAACACTCTTGGATCATCAACTTTTTTTGCCACGACTTCCACGGATGTCCTTCCATGATGTAATTTTACAAGCACCCAGAACCTTTGTCAATGTTTGTCACAAATAAATTTTAGAACTTTTTTTATTTGTTTCAGAATTTACTGTCATGAGCTCGAGCTGAGAAACATCACGTCCGCTGCAATAGCTGCTTCATTGTCTCTTGAGTGTCCTGATTTGCGTTGGTAAGACATGGAGACGACACGTGGCTATGGGTAACCGCGATCCTATGTTACAATGTGTCTTTGCAGAGGCAGTGCGTGGTGCACTGTTTGGCCTGATGATGGCAGATTGGCCATAGCGATGGAGTGACAACTCTGGGTGCATTGTCTCGAGACCATTGGCCATGTCGAGGTTTACCACTGATGTACACTTGCATCGGAGGGGGTCGTTGGATCGTCTCTAATACGAGATTCTGGCAGCACAAGCTTTCCTCACCCTCTAATCCGCACCACTTGTGAATCGACGGATGTTCTTGGCTTCATAGATCACTCTGGGTGCCTGGTTGTTTGCCTAGTGTGTCCAAGTTCCCCAGTCACGTGGCTGGGCCCACTTCTAAATCGTGCGCACTTGCATCTTCTTCGTTAGTTTAATGACTGCTCGGCGAGGATAATGGTTGCAATTTTCTATTATTTTTATTATTATCCTCTGCCTTCACATAACTTTTGTCTTATATGACTTGGCTCTTTCTTGGTGTGAGACTTGTGTGTATGCATCAGTGTTGGATGTGTGGATCCTAATGGTGTAGAGGTCGGATGTGTCTTCTTTGTGTTTTGTATCACTTGATGCTTCATGATGAGTTAATAAAGAACATCCTTACAAATAAATGGGATGGTATTCTATCAATAAAAGATAATGATATGGGTTTCTAAACGAGATATGCACCAAAATGGGTATGATGCACTAGATACGAATGCTTTATCATTTACAATTAATTTTTATATTCATAGATGTTAGTCTTTTCAAAGTTGAGGCTTTTTCAACTTTGTAGGAGAGAGACAATAAATATCTTCAAATTCTTTGAAAATTTTGTCTCCCCATCCACATTTCCAACTTGATTGAGGATTGGCCGCGCTTAATTGACATGAACATTGACTCCTGGGCCAACTTTCACTCGGTTAAGGATTGGTTGTGTTCCGATATTCATCTCTAGAACATCCAGGGGCATGACATATTGTGCGTGCTAGTTTGTTAGGAAATATGGATTGAAAAACCGCGAGATCCTTTTGAAATAATTTCATCCAAGTTACCAAACATTGGTACAAAGATTTAACTAGAAGACGTGGATAGATTATTGCTAGGGATAAACACTCGACCTATGCCATACATCGAGAGTGTACCTTTTCGTTTGTTTTTGAGCCTTCGGAACATCCTTATCTAGCATGAAACACACCCCGACAGTAAGCACGATGGCAAAATTTCATTTTCAGCAATATTTATTCACAATAAAATATAACTAATATTGTATGAAAATTCATATAATAGGAACACCATTATCATTTGGTAGAAGTATATGCAGAAGAATCTAATTTGAAGTGAAGATAAAAACACTCATCTCTCTACAATTTTTATTGGTACAATAATTATTCGTCAATGGGAATATAATGGCTACAAAAACAAATTAGATAGTGTCTAGATAATTAGACTACGAGGAATACTACTGGTCTTCACATTTCTAAGAAATCATTCGATTACTTATGAGAAAAAATCAATTAAAAATCACTCATCCACACATAATACTCATCTATTGGCAAACTGAAATATACGACTTTGTCTGGAAACCCTTCTCCATAGTGTTAAGGATGAGTCATGAGATGTTGGTATTTTGGGAAAGGTGCTGACGGTGAAACTGACGAATAAAATGATCTTCCTCTAGAATTAACGTATGGCCTCGTATGGTGCCCAAATTAGTAATATGAAATAGTTTTTATCATGTTCTATTATTTCTTTTTATGTCAAATGGGAAATATCTAGACTCCACCGTTATGTTTTATAATTTTCATAACCTACAACACGCATCTGGCATGAAAAACACCCTTTAACATTACATTTGTAGAAAACACCAATTAATCTTAACATAAATCTTATTAAGATTTATTTTGAAGAAGACTCCATCTTTCTTCTTCTTATGCATTTCATGCAATAAGGCCACACCTATTTTACTTGTTTCAACAATAACTTGATTATTATTAATGTTAGTAAATTTGAAATAACACATTAAGATGAAAAATCGACCTATAATGTTGAATTTTTCTAGCATCTACACATTTAGGATTAAGAGTGAGAATTCCATAATTAAAATTTTGCGATATCCAATCTACCATGGTGAATTCATGGAAAAGGTAAATGAAGATCATAATAAACTAGAGACCAAAATTTCTCATAAAACTCAATAGGTAGTGCATCGGGATGAGGAATTCTATTATGTTGCATTTGGGAAACACCAGCTTTTATTTATTACAAACTAAAAACACTACAAAGAAAAGATCTATCAGCATAATCTAGAGCACATGGCATAGGGTAATCTAGAGATATGTTTAAAATTGTATCAACGTCACAATAAATAGACCGTTTAGTACGGGTGGTTCGCTGTCTACAAAGAACACAATAAATAGATTATCCCATATCCAAAAATATGTTTTTTTATTGTATCAGCAGAACATTCTATAGAACATTTCATATCCATTCAAATGGATTTTTTGTGAGGAAACTTTTTATATATTCATCAGCCAAGACAATACAAAGAACACATAAATAACAAAAATTGCGTCCATGTCGGCAGGGCACCAAGGGACAACTAGAAACATTGAAACAAGCTTAAGGTGTGGCGCCGTCATCGTCCCTCCCTCACTGGAGTCGGACCAAACTTTTTGTAGTAGATAGTCAGGAAGTCGTACTGCTAAGCCCCCACAGGACCAGCACACCAAAACAGCAACCGTCGCCAATGAGTAGATCGAAAGGATCTAATCCATAGACACACGAATGAAGATGAACAAAGATTGGATCCAAGCAGATTCACCGAAGTCCAACATCGATCGAATCCCACAAGATACGCAAGACACACACCTCGACATGTCATTGGACGATGCTGGACACATAATAGAATGGCGGCTAGGCCGGCATAACCTTATTCCATCTTCAGGAAGCTGCCACTGCCTCAACTTTCTAAGCAGCACACAAACCCTAAACGAACTCACAAAAATACCTAAAAGCGAAGCCAGCCTGCCGGCAAGGGCCAGGGTCCACCGCACCTCCGTGACCCTAGGACCACCGGAGACGAGGCAGACCGGCCGAAGGGAACGGAACCGTAAACTTTTTCTTTCTTCGGAAGGAGGTGGGTGATGCCTTCCACACCTTGGATTTTTGTGCCATCCAAATGGATTTGTAAGGGGCACACCAAAAGCTTGGATCATCGGATAGACTCAATATGGGAATACAAACCAAGCTGAAACTGTGCTCAGCCGTGAAGTGGCAGCAAAGAGTTGAAAACGTGGAGATTTAGTGGAACTACACAAAAAAGCTGTTTTTCTCTTTGGGTGGCCAGACGGACGCAAAATGTCCATTTGTGCCAACCGGTGTGCCAGTGCACGCTACACGCGCAACACATATTAGGTTTATCTTTATCCTTTTCTGATTTATGGTTGCCGAAAGTCCATTCCATTAATTAAACTAAAAATTAGATAAACCCTAGATCTAACTAGGGTAGACGCCGGAGCACGTGGTGGCGCTGCAGCCTACTGCTCATCCTCATCGCCGACGAGGTCAATGTAGGTTGGAGGTGACCATGGCCACGCTGGTGCCGGTGGTAGCGGTGGCCCTACCATCGGTGTACACGATGGCGTAGATGGCGCCTCCTGCGTCTCGTGTTGCTGCTCCTACTGGCGCTCCTCTGGCTCTAGCATCCCTGGTAACATGGAAGTCCACGTACACGTCCGCCCAACTAGTCCATGTAGTGGCCACATCTCTGTCTCCGGCGTAGGGACGGGCACGGTTGCCTCCATCATCGATGCCTGGAGCGCCAGGGGCAGGTCAGGCCAGAGCGCGAGCTCAGCCAGCTCTAAGGCCTCGTTGGCTTGCTTGAGCGCCTCATCGTCCTCGTCCACGGTACCCCTCGGCTGCTCGGGAACTGGAGCACACGCCCACGGCGGTGCTAGAGCACAACATGTTGACATGGAGGCCGCATAAGAGCAGGACAACCTCATTGCAGGAGGATGTGTGGGATCGTTGGGGCGGGCTGGAGGGCGTTACAGGCTACCAGCTGACGCGTCAATGCCCTGCCACGACTGTGTTGGAGGCCGCAAGCCAATGTGTTGATGCTTTGCCAGGGCTGGTTTCCTGCCGCTCCCTCGCTTTTAGGAGGATGCTCACCACGCCACCTACGTCGAGGCCGCTGCCCCTGGCATAGTCTTTGAGGATACCACCACAGGACGATCATTGGCATCGGAGAGGGAGCGCACCATCTGGGCCGACTTAGAGGTGTCACACGAGGCAACACATGGGATGCGTGTGGAGAGGATAACACCGTTTGGGACAAGCCCCCGCTGACCAAGCGGCCCTTGACCTGAACATCGGTGTGTGGCCAGTATGGGATGAAGGCGTTCTCGCCCAAATACCGTGCTGAAAGGGACCATGGCCGTGTCTACCGTGATGCTCATATCCCCTAAATTTCTCACTCCGGAAAAAACCATGTCGGACCATCCTTCCGCCACGCTTACTCCTTGGCCCGGCGTCCACTACTAATATATTATATATGTATGAAAATGTCACTTATGGACATTTCCCCCCTAACTATAGTTGGTACATCTTCTATATCTAAATAGCGAGCCCCCACTAACAAATTTCTCTCAACATGCAAGCATGCCACCTCATTATTCAACATACATAGGAAAGGCCCACCTCAACATGCAGCTATGCATATTAATAATCCACTTCAACATGCAAACATGCATGCATGTAAAATTCCATTCTATTATGGTATTAAATTTAATTCTTATATCATTTTTAAAACTATTATTTCAAATATTCATGTTCCATATAACCAAAATCTCACAAAAATACTGCAAAATATTCCCGCAATGCGAACATGCATGCATGTAAAATTCCATTCTATTATGGTATTAAACTTAATTCTTATATAATTTTAAAAACTATTATTTCAAATATTCATGTTCCAGATAAACAAAATCTCACTAAAATACTGTAAAATATCCCCGCAACAACGTGCGGGGCATCATCTACTATATGTAAAAGCAACAAAATTTGCCCCTCCCTCCTACTAATTATGTTTGAAAATTTCGCTCATCTACATTTCTCTCCCTGTGTTAAGAACTTTTTGCGGGTGGGAGACTTTTTTTTGCTATCTTGTTCGAATTTAGCATTTAAACCTCTCCAATTCACCATATGAGTATTGACCAAAAAGAAGGATAAATTATGGAGGCTGCAAATGACACCTTTGAGTTTGTGCGACGTCTCGGGAGCCTCCAAAAATTATGAGGCATCCTTTGTATGTGTTTTGAAGGTTGCGAATGTAACTGACTCTACTAGAGTTGCTCTTAGATCAGTAGCAATTGTTGCTCCTCTTTTGATTGTAACACTGTGGAGTTCTCAGACCGAAGAAAAGGACGCAACCACTTCATTCCCATCCACAGGGACACGAGAAAAACAGAGAAAGGAGAAAGAAGCAAAGTACTGGACCGAAGTCCCACCCCTGCACCCACCCCGGCGTCGCCAACCCTAGGCGCACGGGGGCGACCACGCCGTTGGCCCTAGGCCCCCTCCCCTCACCTCCTCCGTCCTACCGCCGCCTGAGGTCTCACCGGCGAAGCCTGGCCTATGATGGATGCGGCGGGGCCTTATCCCTCGCGTGGTGGTGGCATTTTTTTCGGGCGGCGACGGCGCATCGTTCAATGGAGATCTGACGGCAAGGAGCGACGGGATCCTAACGACATGCGTGACGGCGGCGTTAGCGGAGGCGCAACCTCCCCGCGGCGGAGTCGCCCCTGTGGCAGCGTCCGAGATTGCCGATCTGGTCTTTCCCAGATGGGCTTGGGCGGGCCAGCGGCTCCGGTGTGCATCTACAGGCGAGCGTGGTGGGCCCGACGGCGCCGGCTGTAGGCATCATGGTGGTGCCATGGCCGGCCAGGCGGCGGCGGCCTGGATCCCTTTCGTCCAGTCCCCAGCAGAGATGGCGGCAGTCCATGCACTAGATGCTTGAGGGAGGATCTTCGAACAGATCTGGGTGAAAACCTACTTTCGGCTAGCTGCCAAGGCCGGCGGTGGCGGCGCTGTCTGCGTCGTTCCGTTCTTGAAATCATCGTCATGGAGAAGTTCAAGGCCACTCTATGCTACCTCCGGGGGAAACCCTAGATCAGTAGATCCGATGACGACGGCGCTATGGTGTCGTTTCCTTCTTGGGGGCGTCATGCGTGGAGGTGTACGCGGACCGAGGGACCGGTGGAAGGCTTTTTGGTGGAGCGGTGCTTCAGCTTACACATTGATGGCGGCGGATCTCGGCGGCATGGCGCCGTGCAGACTCGACGTCTGATGCGCGGAGATGGACTCGCGCAGGGAGGTGGCGCTGTCTGGCATCGTGGTGGCGTCGACGGCAGGTAGACCGGGCAAAGTTGATGCAGCAGTACAACACTGAAAATGGATTGGTGGCAGGTGGCTGCGGCGGCCTCATATCCGGCAGGCGTCCTGGTTGAGAAGTGCGCCGGACTAGTGGGTACCCCATACCCGGCAGGTGTCCTGTTTGGGACCTCAGATTTTAGATGGTAGGTTTGGTTGCGAGGTCTGTTTGGTGTTAGGCCCAGACTATCAGCATCCCTTCATCAACTAGATAGGAGTAGTGACAGATGTTGCCTAGACGGTGGCTTTAGTCTTAGTGTTGTATGACTTTATAAGGTTTTGTGTGAATAATTAATAAAGTAGTTGCATGCATCGTCCAAATGCAGAGGCCGGGGATCCTCCTCCTTTTCTGAAAAAACCGAACCGAAGTCCCTGTCCCTCGCCCGGCCGGGGTGTGAAGCTCAGTGAAACCAGCGAATCCGCACACGGTTTTGGGGGTGCCACGGTCGGTAAATTTTCGTGTTTTGACCCTTTTCTGAAACCTATTCGAGATTTGACTCTAGTTTGAATTTTTTTAAGATCTGACATTTTGCTACCGTCAGAGTCCATGTCGTTAGGGTCTAACAGCCTACCGCCAGGGACTTTGGTGGTAGGAAACATCGCTACCGCCAACCAGGCTGGCGGTAGCCTGCACAACCCTACTGCCAAGGTGCTTGACGGTAGGCACGAGCACGCACTGTGTTTAATACTTAGGAGGTTTTTGACGGCAGGGTATGCAACCCTACCGCCAGGGACCTTAGCGGTAGGCTGTTATACCCTACCGCCATGGTCCCTGGCGGCAGCAAAAGTGTAAGATCACGATTTTTTTTTAAATTAGGGTCAAATCTCGAATAGGTTTTAGAAAAGGGTTAAAACACGAAATTTAGCCGCCACGGTCACTCAGTCAGGTGAGGCACGCGGCGACGGTACGACGCGAGCGCGCGGCCAACCGTGATCTTGTGTGCTGTCCGAGAGCGCGCGCGCGCCCATCTCATGTGCAGCGCCCTCGCGCTGAGGCAACCCCAGCCGCCATCACACAGGCACAGCGCGCGTGGCCGTCACACGCACACACCGGCAAAGATCTCGTTACGAGGGCGATCGATCACGAACGCGGGCCCTGGGCAGCAGTACGCCCCCATGCCCCTGCCCGGCTGCCCGCGGCGCCGTGCCATCCATGGCTTCGGGCACGCACGTAGCGCGGGTCTCTGTATGCGCGCGCCGAAACCGGGGTAAGACTTTCCGGGCTGCTGACAAGACAGACGGAGCTGGAGGTCGCGCCGATCAATGCGCCACGCCACTCCATTCGTCAATGTGATATTGCACATCCACCCCTTTCGTCCCATAATCACGCTCTCTGTAGAGACGCAGCAGCCGTACGTGGCAAGACAAAACTGGAGAAGATGGGGGCTGACGTACGTGCCGCTGCCGAGGGCGTGCCAATGATAGCGTCGTTTTCAGGGCTGGGTTCTTCCGGAAGAAGGGGCGGTCATGTCGCCGCTCCATGTCCATGCCTGAAGAACGTGACCGGAGGGTAGGCTAGTCTCACGGAACAGATCGATACACCGGCAGGCCCGCCGGCTGGTATTTGCAAATCCGCTGCGTGCTTGATGCTGACGGGGGGCGGCGGAATTGGATAGCAGTAACGGTGTAGCTCGTGTTCGTATCTTATCATGTGCTGTCGATGGCGAGGGCTCAACTGTATGAGATGTCGAACGAACCCCCTTTTGGTATCACGTACACGCGGATCTTTCTATCTTATCTACTCAGCCCAAGTATGTACGTCCAACTAGATTTCGCATGATCGGTTTGAAGACTACTATGAGTTTTTTTTTTTTTGAGGGGGAAGGCTACTATGAGGTTTATGGACTGTTTGCGCCCATTAACGCCAAGTTTCCCCCCACATTTTCCCGCAAGCTCCCAGGTTTTCGCCCCATGCGCCGCCGCGGCTATAAGAAGATCATCGTCGTGGCCGAATAACTCACAAAGCTCTAGTTTGAACACCACCGCCTACAGCCTCCACATCCACCTCCCTCTCCGTAGCCATGGCCGAATAGCCCAAAACACAATCTCTACTTCCCTCTCACCGTCGCCATACCTCTTACCCCGTAGCCGGACTGGGTGCCGCTCTCGAAGGAGGAGTGGATCCTGGACGAGGCGGCGGCAGCAGCGGCGGTCCTGAGGAGAAGCCCGACCTCATCACCGAGGAGGAGGGGGAGGAGTGCCTTTATGAGCTGAAGGGCACATATGGCGGCTGTCGAGGAAGTGGTCGAGGGGAGGTATTGTAAGCACTCATTGAGTGTGTGCAAGTTGATGCAACATGATAAAATAAAAAGACATGGAGGCCGCATATGGTGATTCCATGTTTGAGCATGGCGGTCTGGAGCGCGCTCTATTTTTCATATGGCGACTCCGCTAGAGTTGTTGTAATAGATGGCATGGCTGGGGTTTTGCACACATGGGAGCTTCATAGGAAAGAAATGAAAGGAGTAAGGAAAAAGTGAAAATAAAATATAAACAAATAAATAGTCATAAAGTAAGAGAAAAGTTCATCAAAATCATAAAATGCATAAATAAAAACTAAGAGTAAATAGTCAAGAACTTTTAGAGGAATGTAGGAACTATTCAAATTTAAATTGCAAATCAAGAAAAGTCACACATAATTGAATCTTAGTGAAAATCACCATCTCTTAATCATTATCATTTCTAAATTATGTATGACTCTTCTCGAATTTCCATTTTTAACAGATATTCATGGTTACTGCTGTTTATATTTTCTGTTCTTTAAGGTTCGGCTTTCAATATATTTCCTGGGTATTAATTTTGTATGGACATGTTATAGGATTTCGTTTTGTTGGGAGTTCATTTTTTTTTACTTTAATAAAAAAATCCTAATCTGCTCCTCAAATAGTTTTGTGAATTCTTTTAGATAATTGGGCTGCCATATTTGTGGAACATGTTTCACGCTGCGTCTTGAGTCATACTGTTTTGATTGAGGCATGACACGGTTTAAAAGATTGAAGGTACGCCCTTCGATCCAAATAATTGACGCAGCCTCTATAGAACCTCTTGTATAGAGGTTGCGTCAATTATTTCGGATCGAAGGGAGTACTCCCCCATTCCCTTATACAAAGCCACAAACTTAGATTACAGGTATCATGGTAAAATATAATGACTTCTTTGCAAGCCAGCTTTTTTTTCATCATTAATACACCGCATGCATGTAAGAAAGGAATGAGAAGAAAGTAGCTAGTCATTATGACTACATGGCTCCTCGTCCTCCTTGTCCCATCCCTGCTTGGCTCCACGGTAGATGTTGTAGATGCCTTGCTTATGGGCATCGTGCTGCTGTTTGCAGAGATCCGTTGCGGTGCTCCCGTTGTTTGGAGAATGGTCATCGTGCACGTGAATGTCGCAACCCCTGGCGTCCACTGAGCTCACTATCATGCCTTGATGTGCCGCATGTGTCCCGCCTCGCCGCCGTGCATCGTGTTGCTCCTGCTTCATGTGAGGGTTCGGTGAGATCCACACCCCCTTCCAAGGTGATTCACCGTGGGTCTTGGGCGTCTGTTGTCTCTGCTGCTGCTGGCTCGGCAACCCCGTCCAAGATGATGTTGCAGTCCGCACTGGCTGATCAGACTGCACTGTTGCATGGTTGTGTGGCGCGGGTTTAGAGCTTTCTGGAATGAGCGGAGGTTGCTCTGAGTAGACTATCCCTTGTGCCGGCTCTGTTGCAGACCACTCTGACGTCACATTCTCATTGTGCGGCCGGTGTTTGCTCCACGGAAGACAGGGGTGAGGAGTTGTATGGCTCTTTCTCCCCTCGTGTTGGAGTCTCATCGTCGGTGCCTACCTCTCCTCCTATGGTGTCTTCCACTGAGGGCGAGTCCATCGCCGTGCTTGTGGCTCCCGTGCTGCAGATCATGCCCGAGCTTAGGGAGTTATGCATGAGTCTATCAGTGGAGCATACGAAGGTGGACATGTCGGCGGCCTCAATTGAAGGACAAGTTTCGCCTCTGTCAAGTGAGCTGCTGGAGGTCCCTTTGGTTGATGATGCTAAAGGGAAGGCAGCTGCAATTTCATGATGGTAGTCCTCAGTGCTTCGTGTTGTCCACACAGCTTTGGTCTTTTGAGTTGTAGACGCGTTGTTGTGTGTTGTGTGTTGTTGTTGTTGTTGTTGTTGTTGTTGTTGTTGTTGTTGTTGTTGTTGTTGTTGTTGTTGTTGTTGTGTGTTGGGAGCATTTGGCGGACCGTCTACGTGGTCGTGAGAGTGAATCGCTTCTGAAGTGTCACTTTTGTATTGGTTTTCGTCCGGTTTTCCGTAAATTAACTGGGCAATTCTCTTCTTTTTAATTAATCGACGAGGCAATCCTTTGCCTCCGTTTCCAAAAAAATTATGACTACATGCATGCAAGTATTAAACAAGTTGCTATTATGTGAAAACATCATTAGTTTTTGCTTCGGTTACTGTTATTGGCCTTACATAGATGCAAAATGTATTTTTCATAGTAGCCTTGTATAAGGGAATGTAGGGAGTACAAAACATCTAGCTTTGAAGTTGTGGGGGAAATCAACCCGGTTTATATTAGTTGCTTGACAGATGAGATTACAGTTTGCGCGCGCGCGCGCGCACACACACACACTCTTACACATCGCCTATTGGATATTGACGCCATGGAGTCTCAAGATTGACGATGTCACCGGTGGCACCTCACTGTCAATAGGAATGTCATCTCCGATTGAAGTATATTACTACTTAATAACACATAAATTATGTCAAACATGGATTTCATCTTTTGTGGACCGAGGGGAAAACATATGCTTAACCCCAGGGCTTCCCTGTTTAATAGGCATGCATATTATGCCTGTAGTGCAGTTTACCATGCCCTAAACATGTCTCACTAATTCGCACTTAAAAGAATAATTGATCGTGATCTTAAGATCTTGACAACAAAAGCTCTTATTATCACTATGTTTCCAACCCCTCCTAATCAAAACATACATATATTATATATTAATTAAATAACAATATGCGTTTTTTTTCGAGACACCATGCTGATCCACATCGTCCTAATTATTTCAACCATTGGATTTGCAATCTAATGGATGACATCCGTTAGATCTACATAAACATACCTCAACAGATTGTATGTGTTAGATTTACATAATTGTACCCAAACATATTACATCCTTTGGAAGGAGTTTTTCATGTCATATTATGTATATCTTCTCGTATTTTTGTCACGGTTTTTTGGAGGAATGTTTATGAAGATGACGATTCTACAATCAATGTGGAGATTAGGGGGAGTATTAGGGAATGATCAGATAATACCCACATATTGTAACCGGATGTGGTTTGCGTAAACGTCAACAACCGTCATCCTTTCTTCCCCACTCTCCCAAACATCGCATCCAATGTTTGTGCCTCTTCTGAAGATTTATAATGTACATCATCTTCCAGTAATAAAAAGTTTATGGCTCCTATTCGTTCACACTGTTTTACATCGGTAATATGAGAAACATGAGTAAACTTTACTGCCTAGAAACGACGATCCAAGTGCGTAGTCAAAGATCAACCATTTTGTTGCGTGGTTATTTTAATGGAAAAACGTCATTCCAATCATGACCTTATTATCACACCTCTCCAACCCCTCTTAATCAAGTTGTATATAATCTGAATACATCATTAGAAAATAGCGAAACAATTACATTAATTTTCATGGGGACCCAACCATCCAAATGCTTGTACATTTCCCATTGAATTTGCAGTTTTAATGGCTAGATGCATGGAAAGTATAGAAATAACTCTAGGTTTTGTCAAAAGATAGACATGTGTGCCTTGCTCATTGGACAACTCCACACCACTGCAATTTCGTTGATACGTCTCCAACGTATTTATAATTTTTTATTGTTCCATGCTATTATATTATCTATTTTGGACGTTTTATATGCATTAATATGTTATTTTATATTATTTTGTGGACTAACTTATTAACATAGTACCAAGTGTCAGTTTATGTTTTTCTCTTGTTTTTGACTTTAACAGAAAAGAAATATCAAAAGGAGTCCAAATGTAATAGAACTTTACGGTGATTTTTCTTGGACCATAAGAAACCCACGAGACTTGGAGAGGATACCAGAAGACCTACGAGGCGGACACAAGCCGTGGGGGCGCGCCCCCTGGCTTGGCCCCTTGTAGCCCTTCCAGCCCTAATCTTTGCGCTATAAATCCTCAAATATATTCCCCCCTACACTAGAGGGCACACCAAAAATACTTTTTCGCCGTCACAAGCTTTTGTTTCCGTGAGATCCCATCTTGGGGCCTTTTCCGGCACTCCGCCGGAGGGGGATTCGATCACGGAGGGCCTCTACATCAACCTTCCCACCCTTCCGATGAAGCGTGAATAGTTTACCAAAGACCTAAGGGTCCACAACTAGTAGCTAGATGGCTTCTTCTCCTCTTTGATCTTCAATACAATGTTCTTGGAGATCTATTCGATGTAATCTTCTTTTGCAGTGCGTTTGTTGAGATCCGATGAATTGTGGATTTATGATCAGATTATCTATGAATATTATTTGAGTCTTTTCTGAACTCTTTTATGCATGATTGAGATAGCTTAGTAATTCTCTCCGATCTATCGATTTGGTTTGGCCAACTAGATTGGGTTTTCTTGCAATGGGAGAAGTGTTTTGTGATGGGTTCAATCTTGCGGTGTCCTCTCCCAGTGATACTAGGGGCAGCGAGACACGTATTGTATTGTTGCCATTAAGAATAAAAATATGGGGTTTATATCATATTGCTTGAGTTTATCCCTCTACATCATGTCATCTTACTTAAGGCATTGCTTTGTCCTTATGAACTTAATACTCTAGATGCAGGCAGGAGTCGGTCGATGTGTGGAGTAATAGTAGTAGATGTAAGCAGGAGTCTGTCTACTTGTCACGGACGTGATGCCTATATTCATGATCATTGCCTTAGATATCGTGATAACTTTGCGTTTTTCTATCAATTGCTCAACAGTAATTTGTTTACCCACCGTATGCTTTATTCAAGAGAGAAGCCTCTAGTGAAACATATGGCGCCCGGGTCTATTTTCCATCATATATTTTTAGATCTATAAAACCAAAACCTAAAGTTACCTTGCTGCAATTTATTTATATTTACTTTATTTGCCTTTTACTTATCTTTTATATCTATCTCTATTAGATCTCACTCTTGCAAAAGTGACCTTGAAGGGATTGACAATCCCTTTTTCGCGTTGAGTGCAAGTGTTTGTTAGTTTGTGCAAGTGCATATATTGGAGACTTGCTTGTGCCTCCCACTGGATTGTTACCTTGGTTCTTAACTGAGGGAAATACTTATCTCTACTTTGCTGCATCACCCTTTGCTCTTCAAAGGAAAAAACAACGCAAGCTCAGGAAGTAGCAGTTGTTCATGCGAGAAGTTAAATTAATCCAATGAATACCTTGCTCTGTTCACATTGCCTATTTTTTGACAAAATTTAAATAATACTTCCTTTACTTTCACTAAACCTTGCCATAAGTGAGATTATCTAGATTTTTCCTTACGCAAGGAAAACGGGAAGTTCCTAATATATTTATTTCTAATAAGTTCATGCAAAATCTCATGGTCATTCTCAATCTTCCACAACAATTTACTAAGGAGATACATGTTCACAACATGTAATCTACTAACCCAAGCCCAGTACAATCCTCAGGCTGACACTCTTGTTGCCAATTAACTAGATGATATTTTCTCGATCCCTCATTTTCCTACCATAAGGGTTTGTTTGGTTTAATGCTAGACGCACGGACGATTACGGGCGCTTTACAGGGCATCCTTCTAACTAATCTCTCTGCCCCCCCTGATTTTCAGGGGGTGTGGGGCCGTTCCTCCCCCCAATCCTTAATTCTACTGGTCCATGTCAACCAATCCGTGAAACTCCGTAAAAGAAGCCCGTTGATGTAGCATTGCCGTATATGAAAAGTGGAGAAGTGGAGGAATAGCATGTTTTCTTTTGGAAGCACTGTTCATGCCTTTGGTTTAAAGGAATGGAGGGGAAGGACAATGGAGGCAAATGCCTTTGATCTCATTTTAAAAGAATAACGTAAGAAACTTACAATACACTTGGACTACCTCTTAGCTTTGCTACATACAAAGTACCAGATCAAAGTCTTTCATGACATAATTATATCCTGGTTAGACATTTTCATGTGTTTTGACTTTGATTTCGTCCTTTTTAGTAGTATTCCAATGTTTCCCTATTTATTTGAATTGAACATGCAATTTAACATTAATATTGTGCTTTCGATCCTCGACTTTGCATTAGTTATCGTTTTTATATTTTTCTAATCCGATGTTTACATAATCTCTCGAGCCAAAGATATTGTATGTGTTTTCCTAGAGAAATAAATATTTTTACTAGGGCCTCTAGAAAGTTTAAACATGATATCATATAGAAAGGACATTACTAAGACATGATTATAACAACACTAATCCGCCTCATATAATTTTTTTTCAACCAAGCCGATTATGTATTTTTCCTGCAACCTTCTCATTAGTACTTATTCAGTCTCTTTATTATCTTGAATAACAAACTCGAAAGAATGGCCACATATTGAAAAGATAATTGGCCATCTACATACGTAACATAGTTATATAATCCTTTATATAATTTTGAATTGTATTTTATCTTCACCAAATATTCAAGAGTTCATTATACTGGAAATCAAATTTTAAACGTAAGAGATACTAAAAAAAGACATAAATAATTTGAGATGCATAACACGATTAGTATTATCTTGAAACATGAAGATTTTGTTTGCATATTGCAGCTAGTCGATTTGCACTAAATTATTTAATAAATCTAGCAATAAACTTGATTTATTAATTAGCATTTATCTCATCTAACTGAAATATTATGCAGAATGTGCGACAAATAAGCACCTCATAAATATGTTTTCCTAGTTTGAAAAGTTCACAATTTGATAATTTAACATTACATTAATTTTACCGTGTTCATAATTATCATAACCCGGGATATGGATATAATAGGAAAAACTTTTTAACATACATTTGTAGGAAAGATGAATTAATCTTATCATAAACCTGCTCAAAATTTACTTTAAAGAAAATTAACGTATTTCTTGTTCTTATGCACCTCATCAACACTTCAGACGACAAGACCATGCCGTTTAGAATGT
Organism: Triticum aestivum; assembly: GCF_018294505.1. Taxonomy (NCBI): domain Eukaryota; kingdom Viridiplantae; phylum Streptophyta; class Magnoliopsida; order Poales; family Poaceae; genus Triticum; species Triticum aestivum. Next base: position 729,961,247 of record NC_057797.1, read on the forward strand.
ATCTAACATTGTTAGAACATTTTTTGTAAAGGAAAAACTCATTTATCAGCTTCCACAACAACTCTATTATTGATTACCTCTATAAAAATCTTTAATAAGAAGTTAAAAAAGAAAAAAAAATTGAACATTTAATATTGAATTTTACTAGCGTCTACACATAGAGGAACATGAGTGAGAATGCCATAACTAAATCTAGCAATATCAAATCTACCATTGTGAGTACAATTCTTGGAAAATATAATGAAGATCATGACAAATTGGAGGCTAAAATGTCTGATAAAACTCAATATGCGGTCCATCAGGATGAGGGATTCTATTATGTTTCATTTGGGAAACACCGGCTTTTATTCCTTCCAAACTGGAAAGCACGAGGAAGAAAAGATCTATCAGTACAATCTAGATCACAGGGCATAGGGCAATCTAGAGGTATCTTTAAACTGTATCGGCATCACAATCATCTTATTTTCCACATCCATCTAGACGGATTTGTCATGGACACACACACAGACCATCGGATAGACTCAAAATGGGAAATGCAAACCAAGCTCAAGCCGTGCCCGCTGAACCGTGGACAACGTATGCGGCGGAAAAGGAGAGGAAAACGTGGAGGTTTAGGAAGAAAGGGAACCAAGATCCTTGGCACGGCACACAAGACGCATGCGTTATATGGATTTAGACCGACCTACGACAGTGCATCCAGCTTCTTTCTTGCTGCATGTCGCCTTGCTTGCTTGCCCGGTTCAGTGGATTTGGGAGTGGGAGCTAGCTAGCGCCTTTAAGTTGGCTAGCCGTACCAACGAACAAACAGCATATGCCAATGGCGTACCGGACCATCGACGGTGCCTGGCGTACCGGACCATCGACGGTGCCACGGACACGTGGATGCATGGTCACATGGCCTGCACTGCCACCGCGGCAGCGACGAGGTAGTTGCCGTCTCTAGCTAGTCCGGTCCGCTCTGGGACAGGGGACGGGGGACCAAGAAATGCATGCATGCAATAGCAACCGTGACCGGACACACACCCGTGTGCTGGATTGGACAGAAGCTGCACTAAACGAAAAATATCTCTCATCACAAACATTAATTCACATGTGAAAAAATATATAAAAAAGACGGACCGCCTATTCGTGAGATACCTAACAAAAATGTTGACAAGTCAAATATTTGAGACGCTAGATCTCCATCCAACAACCAGGGTTGTGCTATTGTCCATCTTATTTCACATGCCGTCTCCGACCCAGCCCTAACCGCAAACCTCCGCCACCAGACTGTCTTTGTACACTGTAGCAGATGTGTACAATAAACTTTTATAGTATAGAATGCGTTTGGGACTCACGCCCAGGCCTGGGGCCTTGCATGCTCAGCCCCTGCACCCACTCCCCCCCCCTCCCACCCCCCCTCATGACACATACAGTAATGCATGTCATCGCCTTGCAGGGACGGAGCTACGTGAGGGCCAACAAGTGCCCCGGCCTGCCCAGCCTAGCAGGATATGCACTCAGTTTTGAGATGTAGAACTGCAGCTCAAGAGTAATCTTCTATAGCTTAGCTAGCCGACCCGCCCAATCTTTTCCTTCAAGCTCCGCCATCGTTGCCTTGGCCATCCCTCTACCCCCCATGTCAAGTTTCAAACCCGCTCCCGCTTTCGACCTCGTGGCATCGCCAGCTCCCACTCGTACAATGCTCACATTCGCCATGGAGTCCACGGCCGACTGCAGCCTTACCGTCTCTCGGCTTCGGGGCGAAGTGGAAAAAGTACTGAGATGCAAAACGGTTTTAGATAACAGGTGTTTAGCAAAACCAAAAAAAAAGATAATACGATCTACGCAAAATCGCATCCAATAGAAAAGTAGCCTGTAAATTCAAAAAAAGAAAAGTAGCCTGTATCACGTGAAACAGAGAGCTGTCTACACTCATCTAGCTTTCACCAGAAATGATACTACAAAGAGCTTTGCTGCACTGACACTGCTATGCTACTGGTAGGTCTCACGTGCAAGACACACGACACACGTCCATGTCATCACGGGCTCACGGCGCGGGGACAGGGCCATTCCTGCAATTTCCACAAACTCCAGTGGCCGATCCCGAGCCCCGCCGCTATATATTCTCCACCCTGTCCCGCTCTCCAAATACTCCATCCCATCCAATTCGCAAGTTCAACGAAGGCAAACAGCAGCAAATAAACGTATATGTGTTTGCGTCCTATTAGCAGATCTGTTGGCTGTACGGTGGAGCGAAAGGTATTCAACTGCACACAACCAGCTAAAAAAAGAGCTCGATTTGTGTTTTACTTTGTAAAAGCTGAGTGTGAACTCTTTCCTGTATCTACTTGTTTTCTAAGACACATTATAAATGCAAACCCTCACAACACGCACGCGCACACACTCACTCATACGAACACGGTGGTTGAGGAGGAGAGGAAGGGGACGGAGAGGAAAGTACTTAGTTTTTTTTTGCGGTGGAGAGGAAAGTACTTAGTTGGTTAGGTTTATGTCCTATACTTAGTACTCTGATGTGTTCATTGATAACTTGTTTTTAGGATACGTCTGGTCTTGTCCGAAAGAACTAGTGGTTGGTGGCTCCCGAGCTCAAATGAGCTCGGCGTGAACAGTAAATTCTGAAAAAAAATGAAAGCAAGTTCAAAAAAAAAATCTGTTTTTTATGGTAAACTTTAGCAGATGTTTTGAATGTTTGTAACATTTCACTGTGGAATGACATCCGTGGAAGGCGTGCCAAAAATAACAAAATCAGCATTGCAAGATGCTTTTGAAAATAATACTTTTGAAGCATCAATTTTTCTGCCACGACTTCCACAGATGTCCTTTCATGATGTGATTTTACAAGCACCCAGAACATTAGTCAATGTTTGTTAGAAATAAATTTTAGAACTTTTTTGGAAAAATAATTTGTTTCGGAATTCACTATCATGAGCTCGAGCTTAGAAACATCACGTCCACTGCAGTTGCTTCATTGTCTCTTCGATGCCCTAATTTGCGTGGCCGAGACATGGAGACAGCATATGGCTGCGGGTAACCGTGATCCTACGTTGCGATGTGTCTTTGCGGAGGTAGTGCGTCGTGCATTATTTGGTCTGATGATGGCAGATCATGGCTATAGCGATGGAGTGACGACTCGGGTGCATTGTCTCGAGACCATTAGTCGTGTCCAGATTTACCATTGAAGTACACTTGCATCAGAGGGGATCATTGCATCGTCTCTAATATGAGATTCTAGCAGCACTATCTTCCATCACCCTATAATTCGCGCCACTTGTGAATCGATGGATGTTCTTCGTTTCATAGACCACTTTGGGTGCCTGGCTGCTTGCCTCTATTGGAAATATGCCCTAGAGGCTATAAATGTGCACTACGGGTATCTCCGAAAGTGTCTGTTGGGTTGGCACGAATCGAGACTGGGATTTTGTCACTCCGTGTAAAATGGAGAGGTATCTCTGGGCCCACTCGGTAGGACATCATCATAATGTGCACAATGTGACCAAGGAGTTGATCACGGGATGATGCGTTACGGAACGAGTAAAGAGACTTGCCGGTAACGAGATTGAACAAGGTATCGGGATACCGACGATCGAATCTCGGGCAAGTACTATACCGGTAGACAAAGGGAATTGTATACGGGATTGATTGAATCCTCGACATCGTGGTTCATCCGATGAGATCATCGTGGAGCATGTGGGAGACAAGATGGGTATCAGATCCCACTGTTGGTTATTGGCCGGAGAGTTGTCTCTATAATGTCTACGTGTTTCCCGAACCCGTAGGGTCTACACACTTAAGGTTCGGTGACGCTAGAGTTGTAGAGATATTAGTATGCGGTTAACCGAAAGTTGTTCGGAGTCCCGGATGAGATCCCAGACGTCACGAGGAGTTCCGGAATGGTCCGGAGGTATATATATATATATATATATATATATATATATATATATAGGAGTAGGATTTTCTACAAGTGCTTGCCACAGAACTAATTAAGGGTTTCAACGGTGCAAAAGTACTCAAAAATTCTGAAAAAAATACTGAACCAACACACCTATAATATAACATGATCCAATGGAGAGACTAAAAAAATACGACTGTATGTGTCCTGGACAAAAAAAACAAATAGTTCAGTATATATTTATGTCGCACTGAGCTGAAAGGCTTATTATTTTTGTCGAGGACACATAGATGCATATTTTGACAATCCCTCCGTTGGATCATCTTATTACATTAGAGAGATGCTCCCATATTTATTTCATATCTTTTGATAACTTTTGAACCGTTAGAAGTTTAGCGAAACTTAACTAGTTCTGTGGCAAGCTATGGTAGACACAGTTTTACCTATATATATATAGGAAGTCTAGTTTCGGCCAACCGGAGAGTTTCGGGGTCACTGGTATTGTACCGGGACCACCGGAAGGGTCCCGGGGGTCCACCGGGTGGGGCCAGCTGTCCCCAGGTTTACGACGAAACCTAGAAATCGATCACTGATCCAATTTGACTACCTCTACGGGATAGACCTCAACAGAAAACTGTTGAGTAACGGCAGCAAGTGATTGAGTTCAGTAGTTCCTCATAGAAAATTATTGGCTCTAGAGATATGGTAATATGGAGAAGACAAAATTGTTTTACATTTTAAAGAAAGGGTACAAAAGCATATTTATTCTGAATCAAATGGCGAAATGCACTGGCACTATTTCGGAAACCTAAGGACTCGATCATATGGATATGAAAAATACAGGATTTCTGATCCTAGCGGGAGATAGACGATTTAAACAAAAAAAGACCCAAAATTTCAAACATGTATATAGAATTACTGGAAAACTACAAACAAAAATAGTGAAAATAAGCTCGGAGGGCCCCATGGGCTGAAGTGACGTGGGAACCAGCCCCTGGTGGGCTAGTGCGCGCCCCTTGGGCCTCCCTTGCGCCTAGGGCTGGAAACCCTAAAGGGGTGGGGGCGCCTCCACCTGGCTTGGGGGCCAAGCCACCCCTAGGCCGCCGCCCCTCCCATTAGATGGGATCTCTAGGGGCCGGCGCCCCTGAGGGCCCCTGTATATAGTGGAGGGGATGGAGGGCAGCAGCACCCAAGCCCTGACGCCTCCCTCCCTCCCGTGACACATCTTTCTCCCCGCTTGCGCTTGGCGAAGCCCTGCCGGGATCCCGCTACTTCCACCACCACGTCGTCGTGCTGCTGGATCTCCATCAACTTCTCCTCCCCCCCTTGCTAGATCAAGAAGGAGGAGACGTCTCCGCTCCGTACGTGTGTTGAACGCGGAGGTGCCGTCCATTCGGTGCTAGGATCATCGGTGATTTGGATCACAACGAGTATGACTCCATTAACCCCGTTCTCTTGAACGCTTCCGCTTAGCGATCTACAAGGGTATGTAGATGCACTCTCTTCTCTCTTGTTGCTAGATTACTCCATAGATTGATCTTGGTGATGCATAGAAAAATTTTAAATTTCTGCTACGATCCCCAACAATGGTATCAGAGCTAGGTCTATGCGTAGATTCTATGCACGAGTAGAACACAAAGTAGTTGTGGGCGTCAATTTTGTCAATTTACTTGCCGTTACTAGTCTTATCTTGATTCGGCGGCATCGTGGGGATGAAGCGGCCCGGACCAACCTTACACGTACGCTTACATGAGACTGGTTCCACCGACTGACATGCACTAGTTGCATAAGGTGGCTAGTGGGTGTCCGTCTCTCCCACTTTAGTCGGATCGGATTCGATGAAAAGGGTCCTTATGAAGGGTAAATAGAAATTGGCATATCACGTTGTGGTTTTGGCGTAGGTGAGAAACGTTCTTGCTAGAAACCTATAGCAGCTACGTAAAAATTTGCAACAACAATTAGAAGACGTCTAACTTGTTTTTGCAGCATATGTCGTGTGATGTGATATGGCCAAAAGGATGTGATGAATGATATATGTGATGTATGAGATTGATAATGTTCTTGTAATAGGAATCACGACTTGCATGTCGATGAGTATGACAACCGGTAGGAGCCATAGGAGTTGTCTTAATTTATTTATGACCTGCGTGTCAACATAAACGTCATGTAATTACTTTACTTTATTGCTAACCGTTAGCCATAGTTGTAGAAGTAATAGTTGGAGAGACAACTTCACAAAGACACGCTGATGGAGACCATGGTGTCATGCCGGTGACGATGATGATCATGGCGCCCCAAAGATGGAGATCAAAAGGAGCAAAATGATATTGGCCATATCATGTCATTTTTGATTGCATCTGATGTTTATCATGTTTTTACATCTTATTTGCTTAAGAACGACGGTAGCTTAAATAAGATGATCCCTCGCAATAATTTCAAGAAACTGTTCCCCCTAACTGTGCACCGTTGCGAAGGTTTGTTGTTTTAAAGCACCATGTGATGATCGGGTGTGATAGATTCTAACGTTCGAATACAACGGGTGTAAGCCAGATTTACACACGCAATACACTTAGGTTGACTTGACGAGCCTAGCATGTACAGACATGGCCTCGGAACACGGAAGACCGAAAGGTCGAACATGAGTCGTATAGAAGATACGATCAATATGAGGATGTTCACCGATGATGACTAGTCCATCTCACGTGATGATCGGACACGGCCTAATTGACTCGGATCATGTATCACTTAGATGACTAGAGGGATGTCTGTCTGAGTGGGAGTTCATTGAATAATTTGATTAGATGAACTTAATTATCATGAACATAGTCAAAAGGTTTTTGCAAATTATGTCGTAGCTCATGCTTTGGTTCTACTGTTTTAGATATGTTCCTAGAGAAAATTTAGTTCAGAGTTGACAGTAGCAATTATGCGGACTGAGTTCGTGAACTGAGGATTGTCCTCATTGCTGCATAGAAGGGCTATGTCCTTAATGCACCGCTCAGTGTGTTGAACCTCGAGCGTCGTCTGTAGATGTTGGGAAACATCTGACATACTCGTTTTGATGACTACGTGATAGTTCAGTGCATAATACTAACGGTTAGAATTGTGGCACCAAAGACGTTTTTAAAACGTCGCAGAACATATGAGATGTTCCAAAGACTGAAATTGGAATTCTAGACTAGTGCCACCGTCAAGAGGTATGAGACCTCTGACAAGTTTATTAAGCTTGCAAACTAAGGAAGAAAAGCTCAATCGTTGAGCATGTGCTCAGATTGTCTGAGTACTACAATCACTTGAATCAAGTGGGAGTTAATCTTCCAGATGAGATAGTGATGGTTCTCCATAGTCACTGCCACCAAGCTATTGGAGCTTCGTGATGAACTATAACACATCAGGGATAGACATGATGATCCTTGAGCAACTCACGATGTTTGACATCGCGAAAGTAGAAATCAAGAAGGAGCATCAATTGTTGATGGTTAAACCACTAGTTTCAAGAAGGGCAAGGGAAAGAAGGGATACTTCATGAAACAACAAATCAGTTGCTGCTCTAGTGAAGAAACCCAAGGTTGAACCCAAACCCGAGACTAAGTGCTTCTGTAATGAGGGGAACGGTCACTGAAGCAGAACTACCCTAGATACTTGGTAGATGAGAAGGTTGGCAAGGTCGACAGAAGTATTTTGAATATATGTTATATTATTGTGTACTTTACTAGTACTCCTAGTAGCACCAGGGTAATAAATACCGGTTCGGTTGCTATGTGTTAGTAACTCGAAATGTGTTGGAAGTGTTTCCAAGGTTGATGTGATCAAACATCGCACGCTCCCTCTACCATCGGGATTGGTGTTAAACCGAAATAATTGTTATTTGGTGTTTGCATTGAGCATAGACATGATTGGATTATGTTTATCGCCACACAGTTATTCATTTAAGGAGAATAATGGTTACTCTGTTTATTTGAATAATACCTTCAATGGTCTTGCACCTAAAATGAATGGTTTATTGAATCTCGGTCGTAGTGATACACATGTTCATGTCAAAAGATATAAGATAGTAATGATAGTACCACGTACTTGTGGCACTGCCATTTGAGTCATGTTGGTATAAAACGCATGAAGAAGCTCCACATTGATGGATCTTTGGACTCACTCATTTTTGAAAAGATTGAGACATGCGAACCATGTCTATTGGTAGATATGCATGAAGAAACTCCATGCAGATGGATCGTTTGAACTCACTTGATTTTGAATCACTCGAGACATGCAAATCATACCACATGGGCAAGATGACTGAAAGGCCTCGTTTACAGTAAGATGGAACAAGAAAGCAACTTGTTGGAAGTAATACATTCTGATGTGTGCAGTCCAATGAGTGCTGAGGCACGCAGTGGATATCGTTATGTTCTTACTTCACAGATGATTTGAGTAGATGTTGAGTATATTTACTTGATGAAACACAAGTCTGAATTATTGAAATGTTTAAGTAATTTCAGAGTGAAGTTGAAGATCGTCGTGACAAGATGATAAAATGTCTATGATATGATCATAGAGATGAATATCTGAGTTACAAGTTTGGCACACAATTAAGACATTGTGGAAATTGTTTCACAACTAATACCGCCTGGAACACCATAAGTGTGATGGTGTGTCCGAACATCATAACTGCACCCTATTGGATATGGTGCATACCATGATGTCTCTTACCGAATTACCACTATCGTTTATGGGTTAGGCATTAGAGACAACCGCATTCACTTTAAATAGGGCACCACACAATTCCATTGAGACGACACCGTATGAACTATGGTTTAGAGAAACCTAAGCTGTCGTTTCTTAAAAGTTTGGGGCTGCAATGCTTATGTGAAAAATTTTCAGGCTGATAAGCTCGAACCCAAAGTGGATAAATGCATCTTCATAGAATACCCAAAAATAGTTGGGTATACCTCCTATTTTAGATCCGGAAGCAAAAGTGATTGTTTCTAGAAACATGTCCTTTCTCGAGGAAAATTTCTCTCGAAATAATTGAGTGGGAGGATGGTGGAGACTTGATGAGGTTATTAAACCATCACTTCAACTAGTGTGTAGCAGGGCACAGAAAGTTGTTCATGTGGTACCTGCACCAATTGAAGTGGAAGCTTATGATAGTGATCATGAAACTTTGGATCAAGTCACTACCAAACCTCATAGGTCGACAAGGATGTGTACTACTTCAGAGTGGTACGTAATCCTGTCTTGGAAGTCATGTTGCTAGACAACAATGAACCTACGAGCTATGGAGAAGCGATGGTGGACCCAGATTCCAATGAATGGCTCGAGGCCATAAAATCCGAGAGAGGATCCATGTATAAAACAAAGTATGGACTTTGAAAGAACTACTTGATGGTCGTAAGGCTGTTAGGTGCAGATGGATTTTAAAAGGAAGACAGACAATGATGGTAAGTGTCACCATTAAGAAAGCTCGACTTGCGTTAAGATGTTTCCCGACAAGTTCAAGGAGTTGACTACGATGAGACTTTCTCACTCGTAGTGATGCTAAGAGTCTGTTGGAATTATGTTAGCAGTTACTGCATTATTTATGAAATCTTGCAGATAGGATGTCAAAACATTGTTTCCTCGACATTTTTCTTGAGGAGAGGTTGTATGTGATACAACCAGAAGGTTTTGTCAATCCTGCAAGATGCTGACAAGTATGTAAAGCTCCAGCAATCCTTCGAAGGACTGGAGTAAGCATCTCGGAGTTGGAATGTACGCTTTGATGAGATGATCAAAGATTTTGGGTTTATACAAAGTTTATGAGAAACTTGTATTTCCAAAGAAGTGAGTGGGAGCACTATAGAATTTTTGATGAGTATATGTTGTTAACATATTGTTGATCAAAAATGATGTAGAATTTCTGGAAAGCATGCATGGTTATTTGAAAAGTGTTTTTCGATGGAAAACCTGGATTAAGCTACTTGAACATTGAGCATCAAGATCTATAAGGATAGATCAAAACGCTTAATAGTACTTTCAAATGAATACATACCGTGACAAGATTTTGAAGGAGTTCAAAATAGATCAGCAAAGAAGGAGTTCTTGGCTGTGTTACAAGGTGTGAGTATTGAGTAAGACTCAAGACCCGACCACAGTAGAAGAGAGAGAAAGGACGAAGGTCGTCCCCTATGCTTTAGACGTAGGCTCTATAGTATGCTATGTTGTGTACCGCACCTGAAGTGTGCCTTGGTGAGGGAGTCCTGGATTAGGGGGTGTCCGGATAGCCGGACTATACCTTCGGCCGGACTCCTGGACTATGAAGATATAAGATTGAAGACTTCGTCCCGTGTCCGGAAGGGACTTTCCTTGGCGTGGAAGGCAAGCTTGGCGATACGGATATGTAGATCTCCTACCATTGTAACCGACTCTGTGTAACCCTAGCCCTCTCCGGTGTCTATACAAACCGAAGGGTTTTAGTCCGTAGGACAAACAACAATCATACCATAGGATAGCTTATAGGGTTTAGCCTCCTTGATCTCGTGGTAGATCTACTCTTGTAATACCCATATCATCAATATTAATCAAGCAGGATGTAGGGGTTTACCTCCATCAAGAGGGCCCGAACCTGGGTAAACATTGTGTCCCCTGCCTCCTGTTACCATCCGCCTAGACGCACAGTTCGGGACCCCCTACCCGAGATCCGCCGGTTTTGACACCGACACTTGCCATGAGTCAGTCAAGGGGTACAAGAGTGATCCAGGAATGGATCATATGACAGCGGTCGAACTTATCCTTAGTAACTAGTGGACTAAGGAATTTTCTCGATTATGGAGGTGGTAAAAGAGTTCATCGTAAAGGGTTACGTCGATGCAAACTTTGACAGTAATCCGGATGACTCTGAGGACTAAATCGGATTCGTCTAGTAGAGCAGTTATTTGGAATAGCTCCAAGTAGCGCGTGGTAGCTGCATCTACAAGATGACATAGAGATTTGTAAAGCACACATGGATCTGAAAGGTTCAGGCCCATTGACTGATAAACCTCTCTCACAAGCAAGATATGAACATACCCCATGGGTGTTGGATTCATTACAATCACATGGTGATGTGAACTAGATTATTGACTCTAGTGCAAGTGGGAGACTGTTGGAAATATGCCCTAGAGGCAATAATAAAATGGTTATTATTGTATTTCCTTGTTCATGATAATTGTCTATTGTTCATGCTATAATTGTATTAACCGGAAACCGTAATACATGTGTGGATACATAGACCACAACATGTCCCTAGTAAGCCTCTAGTTGACTAGCTCGTTGATCAATAGATGGTCATGGTTTCCTGACCATGGACATTGAATGTCATTGATAACGGGATCACATCATTAGGAGAATGATGTGATGGACAAGACCCAATCCTAAGCCTAGCACAAGATCGTATAGTTCGTCTGCTAAAACTTTTCTAATGTCAAGTATCATTTCCTTAGACCATGAGATTGTGCAACTCCCGGATACCGTAGGAATGCTTTGGGTGTACCAAACGTCACAATGTAACTGGGTGCCTATAAAGGTGCACTACGGGTATCTCTGAAAGTGTTTGTTGGGTTGGCACGAATCGAGACTAGAATTTGTCACTCCGTGTAAAACGGAGAGGTATCTCTGGGCCCACTCGGTAGGACATCATCATAATGTGCACAATGTGACCAAGGAGTTGATCACGGGATGATGTGTTACGGAACGAGTAAAGAGACTTGCCGGTAACGAGGTTGAACAAGCTATCGGGATACCGATGATCGAATCTCGGGCAAGTACTATACCAGTAGACAAAGGGAATTGTATACGGGATTGATTGAATCCTCGACATCATGGTTCATCCGATGAGATCATCGTGGAGCATGTGGGAGCCAACATGGGTATCCAGATCCCGCTGTTGGTTATTGGCCGGAGAGTTGTCTCTGTCATGTCTACTAGTCTCCCGAACCCATAGGGTCTACACACTTAAGGTTCGGTGATGCTAGAGTTGTAGAGATAATAGTATGCGGTTAACTGAAAGTTGTTCGGAGTCCCGGATGAGATCCCGGACATCATGAGGAGTTCCGGAATGGTCCGGAAGTCCAGTTTCGGCCACCAGGAGAGTTTCGGGGTCACCGATATTGTACCAGGACCACCGGAAGGGTCCCGGGGGTCCACTGGGTGGGGCCACCTGTCCCGAAGGGCCCCATGGGTTGAAGTGACATGGGAACCAGCCCTTGGTGGGCTGGTGCGCACCCCTTCGGCCTCCCTTACGCCTAGGGTTGGAAACCCTAAAGGGGTGGGCGCGCCTCCACCTGGCTTGGGGGCCAAGCCACCCCTAGGCCGCCGCCCCTCCCATTAGATGGGATCTCTAGGGGCCGGCGCCCCCCAGGGCCCCTATATATAGTGGAGGGGAGGGAGGGCAGCAGCACCCAAGCCCTGGCGCCTCCCTCCCTCTTGTGACACGTCTTCCTCCCCGCTTGCGCTTGGCGAAGCCCTACCGGGATCCCGCTACTTCCACCACCACGCCGTTGTGCTGCTGGATCTCCATCAACTTCTCCTCCCCCTTGCTGGATCAAGAAGGAGGAAACGTCTCCGCTCCGTACGTGTGTTGAACGCGGAGGTGCCGTCCGTTCGGCGCTAGGATCATCGGTGATTTGGATCACGACGAGTACGACTCCATCAACCCCGTTCTCTTGAACGCTTCCGATTAGCGATCTACAAGGGTATGTAGATGCACTCTCTTCTCTCTCATTGCTAGATTACTCCATAGATTGATCTTGGTGATGCGTAGAATTTTTTTAAATTTCTGCTACGATCCCCAACAGCCTCGTGTGTCCAACTTTCTCAGTCGCATGGTTGGGCCCACATCCGAATCGTGTGCACTTGCATCTTCTTCGTTGGCTCAATGACTGCTCGACAAGGATTACTATTGCATTTTTCTATTATTTTTAATATTATCCTCTGCCTTAGCATAACTTTCGTCTTGTATGACTTTGCTCTTTGTCGGTGTCAGACTTGTGTGTGCGCGTCAATGTTGAATGTGTGGATCCTAATTGTGCAGAGGCCGGATGTGTTCTCTTTGTGTTTTGTATCACTTGATGCTCCATGATGAGTTAACAAAGAACATCCTTATAAATAAATGGGATGGCATTCTATCAATAAAAGATACTGATAGTTTAGACGGGTTTCTAAACGAGATATGCACCAAAATGGCTACGACGCAGTAGATGCCAATGCTTTATTATTTACCATTAGTTTGTATAATCATAGATATTATTCTTTTCGAAGTTGGGGCCTTTGCCAGCTTTGTAGGAGAGAGACAATACATATGTTCAAATTCTTTTAAAATTCTCTCTCCATCCACATTTGCGACTTGATTCGGGATTAGCTAAGCTTTATTGACATGAACATTGACTCCTGGGCCAACTTTCACTCGGTTAAGGATTGGTTGTGTTCCAATATTCATCTCTAGAATGTCCAGGGGCATGACATGCGCGTGCTAGTTTGTTGGGCAATATGGACCGAAAACCCGCGTGATTCTTTCAAAACAATTTCATCCATGTCAACCAACATTGGTACAAAGATTTAACTAGAAGACATGGGTGGAGTATCACTAGGGCTAAACACTCGAGCTATGTCATACAACGAGAGTGTACCTTTTTGTTTGTTTTTGACCTTCGGAGCATCCTTATCTAGCTTGTAACACCCCGACACTAATCACGATGGCAAAATTTCATTTTCAGCAATGTTTATTCAAAATAAAATAATAATATTTTATAATAATTCATACTAAAGGAACACCATTATCGTTTGGCAAAACTATATGCAAAAGAATCTAATATGGAGTGAAGATAAAAACGTTCATCTCTCTACAATTTTTATTGGTACAATAATTATTTACCAATGGGAATACAATGGTTGGAAAAACAAATTAGATATTGTTTAAATAATTAGACTACAAGGATTACTACTAATATTCACATTTCTAAGATCTCATTTGATTGCTACGAGAAACAATCAATCAAAAATCTTGCGTCCATAGAAAATACTCTTTTATTGGCACACCGGAAGATACGACTTTCTGTAAACACTTCTCCATAGTGTTAAGGATGAGTCATAATATGTTGTTACTTTGGGAGAGGTGCAGGCGGTGAGGCATTATCTTTAACGACATCGAACGGCTATGTATTAGTCATAAACAAATCTGGCAAATAACATAATCTTGCCTCCAGAATTAATGCGCGACCTCATATGGTGCGTCCAATTAGTAATATGAAATAGTTTTTACCAGGTTATACAATTTATTTTTTATAACAAAGGGGAGATATCTAGAGAACTTCTGGACCGCTATGTTTTATAATTTTCATAACCTAATGCACACATCTGGTATGAAAACACCATGTACCATTACATTTGTAGAAAACACCAATTAATCTTATCATAAATCTTATTAAGATTTATTTTGAAGAAGACTCCATCTTTTATCTTCTTATGCATTTCATGCAATAAGGCCACACCTATTTTATTAGTTCTAACAACAACTCGATTATTAATAATGTTAGTAAAATTTGAAATAACACATTAAGATGAAAAATCGACCTATAATGTTAAGTTTTACTAGCATCAACACATTTAGGATTAAGAGTGAGAATTCCATAATAAAAATCTTGCAATATCCAATCTACCATGGTGGAATTCATGGAAAAAGAAAATGAAGATCATAATAAACTAGAGGCCATAATTTCTCACAAAACTCAATAGGCAGTCCATCGGGCCGAGAAATTCTATTATGTCTCCTTTGGGGAACACCGGCTTTTATTTATTACAAACTAAAAACACTACGAAGAAAAGATCTATCAGCATAATATAGAGCACATGGCATAGGGTAATCTAGATATATGTTTAAAGTTGTATCAACAGCACAATAAATAGACCGTTTGGTACGGGTGGTTCGCTATCTACAATAAACACAACAAATAGATTACCCATATCCAATAATATGCTTTTCATTGTATCAGCAAAGCATTCTATAGAACATTCCATATCCATTCAAATGGATTTTTTGTGAAGAAACTTTTGATCTATTCATTAGTCATGACAGTACAAAGAATACATTATTAACAAAAATTACATCCATGTCCGTAGAGCACCAAGCGACGACTATAAGCACTGAAACAAGCTGAAGGTGTGGCACCGTCATCGTCCCTCCCTCACCGGAGTTGGGCCAAATTTGTTGTAGTAGGCAGTTGCGAAGTCGTCGTGCTAAGGCCCCACGGGACCAGCACACCAAAACAGCAACCATCGCCAATGAAGAGAAGTATAGATCGAAAGGATCCAACCTATAGACACACGAACTAAGACGAACAAAGATTGTATCCAAGAAAATTCACCGAAGACCAGTATCCACCAAAGACCACGAGATACGCTGGAGACATACCTCTACACGCCATCCGACGACGCTAGACGCATCACGGAATGGCGGCTAGGTCGGAATAACCTTATTCCATCTTCAGGGAGCCGCCACTGCCTCAACTTTCTAAGAAGGACACAAACCCTAAACAAACTCACAAAACACCTAAAAGCGAAGCGAGATCCCTCCTGTCGGTAAGGGCCAGGGTCCACCGCACCTCCATGACCCTAGGGCCGCTGGAGACGAGGCAGATCGGCCGGAGGCAATGGAACCCTAAACTTTTTTCTTCCTTTGAAAGGAGGTGGCTGTTGTTGCACGCCTTGGGTTTTTGTGTCATCCAAATGGATTTGTCAAGGGACACACCTAAAAGCTTGGATCATCGGATAGACTCAAAACAGGGAATGCAAACCAAGCTGAAACTGTGCTCAGCCGTGAAGTCACAACAAAGAGTGGAAAATAAGGAAATTTAGTTTAACTACAAATAATTTTTTTCTTTTTTCTCTACTTGGGTGGCCAGGGCGACACAAAAATGTCCACTCATGTCTACCGGCGCACCAATGCACGCTACGCGCATGACACATATTAGGTTTTTCTTTATCCTTTTTTGAGATATGGTTGCCAAAAGTCTGTTCCATTAATTAAACTAAAAACATAACTAAAAATTAAATAAACCATAGATCTAACTAGGGTGGATGCCGGAGCACGCGGTGGCGCTGGAGCCTACTGCTCATCCTCGTCGCCGATGAGATCGATGTAGGTTGGAGGCGACCATAGCCATGCTGGTGCCGGAGGTGGCGGTGGCCCTACTGTCAGTGTGCGTGGTGGCGTAGATGGCGCCTCCTACGTCTCGTGCTGCTGCTCCTACTGGCGCTCCTCCTCCTCCGCCTTTGGTGTCGCTTGGAATGTGGAAGCATTGTTAGGAAAAGGGCTATAGATAGGATTGACACTAATGGCGCACCAGGGAAGCAGTGCGCCACTATTATATACTAACGGCGCACCAGTTGGTGATGCGCCATTAGTGTAGAAGACACTAATGGCGCACCAGAAAACAGATGCGCCACTAGTGATAATTTTTTTTTCATTTTTACATACATACTAATGGCGCATCCTACCGAAGTGCGCCATTACTAGTAGAACTAGTAATGGCGCACCAGACAGGGAGTGCGCCAGTACTGAATTTTTTTAATTCTTTTTTTTGCAAAACTACTAATGGCGCACCGCCTCACAGTGCGCCATTACTAGTTTAAACTACTAATGGCGCACCCTGTAGAAATGCGCCATTAGTATATATTTGGATATCATGAATATTTTTAAATTTCATGGGCACTTTTTGATATCATGAATATTTTTAAATTTGATGGGCACTTTTTGAATTCATGAATATTTTTTCAAATTCGATGATATTTTTTCATATTCAATATGATAAAATATTGAATATTCATGAGGACACTCGATCTCGATCCCCCTTCATCTCGATCTCGATTCCCCCTCCATCTCGATCTCGATCCCACCCGCGCCTCCTCTCCCCTCTTCATTTTTTTTATAAAAAATAATAAAAAACTATAGACTACAATTGTTGTTAAACAACAATTATTACTATTTTTATAAAAAAATATTACTGTTTCATATTCATATTCATTTTCTAAAAAATTATTACATGCAACAAAAAAAATACTTATGGCGCACCTCTGGCTGGTGCGGCATTGCTATATATATAAAAAAAGATTACTAATGGCGCACCTCTGCCTGGTGCGCCATTGCTATGTAAAAAAAAATTACTAATGGCGCACCTCTTCCTGGTGCGCCATTGCTATGTAAAAAAAGATTACTAATGGCGCACCGGCCGCAGGTGCGCCATTAGTAAGATTCCCCCTAGCTAATTCCCTCCCTCTCGCCAGATCCCCTTCATCCCTCTCCCTCGCCCCTAGCTAATTCCCCCCGCTGCCCCGACCCACGCCACCGACGACGACCCCCCGCACCCTTCCCTGCTCCACCGCCGCCGACGACCCACCACACCCTTCCCCGCTCCACCGCCGCCGCCGACCCCCCGCACCCTCCCCCGCTCCACCGTCACA